>NC_064646.1:5537121-5840151 GCF_023864345.2 Schistocerca serialis cubense
TACGAAAATCACCACACAACGCGTTTATTGAACGGAAAAGGATAGAAATCGAACAAACTGCAACGGAAAGGAACCGTTCTCTACTGAAGAAAAACTGCAAAAAATGGTCGCCAGCTGCATTTACACTGAGGAAACCACAGAACAGCATATGGCAAGGGTACTTAACACTTTAGCAGTTTTAGGATTTTCTCTTTTTTTCATGTACTGGACGTGGGAGAAGTATTTGCTGAAACACCTCTGTGATTCTCTAATTAACCTAACCTTGTTGTCTCAAATTCAATGGGAGCCTGATGTTGGGGGTTGCAGCACACTGCTAATTTCGTCACGCAAGTTTCATTCCACTAACTTCCTAAATTGGCTTTCCCCTAAGTAGTTTGCGTCTGCGTATAAGCAAATCTACAAAACGTAAAGGAAATTATGTGTCAGTTCAATTCATTTAGCATGTCCGTCAGATCCTTCTGTGGGACAATATTTCACTTTACCATTAATGCTTCAACTCTTTGTATACGTTCAAATCTCGTCATAGAGAGACAAATTACATACTCAACTTACTTGGCAGCCAGTTGACATAATGCGTTATACTATTACATGTGTGTAGACCATTCAACAAGTTGATCTCAATTTTCTTTTAGGTTTATGTGGAACATTTTTATAACCTACTCAGTCGCTGGCACATAAAGAATTCGTGAAAGATGAGATAGTTCTTATATTTCCAGCTGACTGATTAGATATTGCTGTGGTGTCAAAGCGTGGTAGCTTATGCAGCTGTGGTGTCTTTTGATATGATTAATACGCCTAGACTGCTGTGACTGTCCTTGGTTATCATTTGTTTGTATTCTGGTGTAGTTCAATAATTCTGGTGATTCAGAACTTATATTTGTGACTGAATGCACAATCTAAAATATACTTTTGGCTTTCTTTTGAGGTATTATTGCATCTCCTTTTTAGAATATTCCACTTATTATTTTATTTCGCTACAGATATAAAGCTACAAATTTTTTGAATCATGCTGTGGAGCAAAAATTACAGGGAAAAGTATTTGCTGTTATTGAGAATGCCGTTTGTTAACAGGATTTGGAGGAGATCAGCTAGCATTTTTCCGTGCTCTTGTAACAGTATTATCGGTATTACCTATAATGATCCTATCTATCTTCTTTGTCTGTTTTTACTTAATGTGACTTCTGTATAACCATTCTCTTTCATATAACCTCGACATAAAAATTTTATTCATTCTTTGTGATAATTTATGTAATTGTAGTTAATCTATGAATATAATTTCAATAGTAATGTGCTGTAAAGGAATGGAAAAGTTAACACTTCAATTGTAATGTCGGTTCATGCATAGGGAAAGAAGGTTTATAATCATGTAAAACTTGGAGGTACGTCCCTCCGCTGCCCAACTGTCTGGGCGGAAATAGGTGGAACTGGCGCGAATCAGTAAGTGGGTACCGGGCAACGAGTGCACATCTTGTGACTTGAAAGAGGCGATGACAACTACAAGATTATATAACGTAGTCTCGGATGCGGAAGTAACTTGGCTTATTATTCATGGCATACTTTGGTTAGCTCTACACTATGAAACTCCGACGCTAAGAAGAGAAAGTTCAGAGCTTGTTACACAAGAAGAACCAGGGACACTCTTTCTTCCCTTTCTTAATAGTACAGAAGATCGACCCTGCCACCACCTTCACCTCATATTACCAGTTGAGTGCCGCATGAATGCTTGGATCTGTTACGTGGATTCGTTTTCAATAACAATCTTATGTTCTGTAAACTTTGTGTTGAGCCACCGTATTTTACCCTTAATCATTTACCTAGATAGGGTCCCATCGCAAGAGCCACAATGAGTCTGAATCTCCTATTTTACTACCCTTTAAAGCAATTATCTTCCTTAGCAGAAGTTGGTAAGTTTTGTGAAGTTGTAAAGTACATAATTATTCAGTGAGCATAAGTTTCGAAATATTCCACATGGTTTTCTTAAACGGACAGTTCTAGCTCCATCAAAGTACAGCTACTAAGAGAAGACCTAGTATTCACTTCAAGATCTTTTTAAATATTCCACATATTTGTCATAAACGGACGCTTCAAGTCCTAAAAAAGTACAACCACTAAGAGAAGACTGGAAGTATTCACTTCAAACATTCTTCTTATTGTAATAATACTGTTTACAATTTCGTGTGCTTTGTAGTCAACCGTAAGCTTGTTGAATGCTCTACACACATGTAATAATATAACGCATTATGTCAACTGGCTGCACAGCAAGTTTAGTATGAAATTTGTCTCTCTATGATGAGATTCAAGAGTGTTCACATTAATTCGAAAAGTTTCTTTTTGGACTTAATCACAATGGCTGTTATATGCTATTACGCTGATCACGCACATTTCTTGAAATGAGAGTACGTAATCTATTCAGTCGGGGAAAAATAAATAGCTTGTTATGGAACATTCCGTAAGGATGTCCTTCACACAATTCAGAACTGCTTGGTGCAGACCGCTTCGAAATCCTCCTTTTGTGGATGCAAATTTAAATTGAGCAGCTCATTAGAATTCTGGGATGAACGGGCACCCACATGCGACAATTATGTCGCTGGTTGGCGAACTAATCCCCGCTGAAGACAGGAAACATCCAGTTGGGTTGGAAGCGAGCCACCGAAGAGTGGAGAAAGCAATGTGTCTCGAATGTTGTGCAAGCTTGATGTTAGAATACTTCCGTAATAATCTTTTCTTCGGTGTCACTGGAAAACCGATACGTAGGGTGCTGAAGTATAGTTCTGGATTCTGCCCTTACTACTGTCGCTTTAAACTTGGAGGTAGCCGTCGGAGGGATAGTTTGCGTCTATCTTCAAGCATATGCGAGCTCTAGTTTTTCTGCATTTCCGTGTTCGTCACTCATGAATCGAACAAACGTGTGGCCACAACAAGTGCCTTTCGTTCTAAACTTTCAGTATTGACTTATAGTCCTATGTGGTATGGATCCTATACAATAAAGCAATATTCTAGAATGGATCGGCCGAATGTTTATTAAACCACACATAGTTAGTCTTAAGCTGTTCAGTTAATAACATTCAATGAACGGTATGATGAACTAACGATTTTAAATAAGTTTATTAAATATTATTTAATAGAGAGTAACTGAAATAACTAAGAGAGTATACCATACAGAAGATAAAGTAATTCTTTTATTTGTTTTTCTAATATCAAGACTAACCTGGAATCTCTTTTTTTTAATTTATTCTCCATCCGTCGTTTGCTTTATTCGGATGTGTTCATGTTGGCTTGTTTGAGCAGTGATTTATGATTTTGCACTGTCGCAAATATATTGACGAAAGAAGTTTCAGAATTTCATTTACAAAATGTATAGGTTGTGTCGTTAATTTGTCTTTACGAGAGAGAATGAATCCAATCAAATACTCAAGTAAAGTGGATGGACATCATAATGAATATAGTAGCGGTAGTGTTTTCCCACTAAGGTAGACTGCGTCTTTAATACGCAGAATTTTTTTTAAGAGTTAATGCGCTATCGTACGATACGCTACATCGCTATAGTCAGTAGTCTGAGTACTATCGATTGCTTGCATATCAGTCTAACATCTCTAAATTGGTTTGTTCTGTTGAAAACCTTACGTAAAAAGAACTGTCGAAAATGATAGCTATAGTCACACAATAGAAAAGAATGAACATTTTAGCCAAAGATACAGAATATTAGCATGAACATTTTCTGTCAACCGTGATAAAGCTAGAAAATTACGTAAAAATAAGACTGAGGTTTGTCTCAACATAACACATTGGACACCACTTACCGCTCTAGAACTTTACAAAACGTCTGCTGAGATCCATGTATACAGATTGTTAACAAGGCTAGGCTTGTGACGTCTCCTTTGCAAAGGCACCAGCGTAGCAGTCACGTCCTTCAGACGAGAAGATACGAGACATTGCGACGACGAACTACGCCCACAACGGCAACGACGAAGCAAATGACGTAGAAGGGAGACGACACATTTAGTAAGCAGCCGCGTTTGAAGATCGTAGACAGTCTCAAACTATCCTATCAATGAAACGAACTATAACATCGTCGCTAAATTTTGGGTGTTACTGAATTAAAAGCAGCTCCATTGTAGCCACATGTGAGAAATGCAGGCAGGAACACAGGTACTGATTTGAAATTTCACAAGAGAACCTTCTTGTGCACCGCCAAGCAGCTGGGCCACGCCAAGCAATAATGATGACGTTGCAGAAAAGCCCTGCAATTATGAAACAGCCTGCGGAGTATTTTCACACCATACAGGGGGACATGAAAGGGAAGCAGTGGTTGGGAAGGGAGTAAGACAGGGTTGTAGCCTCTCCCCGATGTTGTTCAATCTGTATATTGAGCAAGCAGTAAAGGAAACAAAAGAAAAATTCGGAGTAGGTATTAAAATTCATGGAGAAGAAATAAAAACTTTGAGGTTCGCCGATGACATTGTAATTCTGTCAGAGACAGCAAAGGACTTGGAAGAGCAGTTGAATGGAATGGACAGTGTCTTGAAAGGAGGATATAAGATGAACATCAACAAAAGCAAAACAAGGATAATGGAATGTAGTCTAATTAAGTCGGGTGGTGCTGAGGGAATTAGATTAGGAAATGAGGCACTTAAAGTAGTAAAGGAGTTTTGCTATTTGGGGAGCAAAATAACTGATGATGGTCGAAGTAGAGAGGATATAAAATGTAGGCTGGCAATGGCAAGGAAAGCGTTTCTGAAGAAGAGAAATTTGTTAACATCCAGTATTGATTTAAGTGTCAGGAAGCCATTTCTGAAAGTATTCGTATGGAGTGTAGCCATGTATGGAAGTGAAACATGGACGATAAATAGTTTGGACAAGAAGAGAATAGAAGCTTTCGAAATGTGGTGCTACAGAAGAATGCTGAAGATTAGATGGGTAGATCACATAACTAATGAGGAAGTACTGAACAGGATTGGGGAGAAGAGAAGTTTGTGGCACAACTTGACCAGAAGAAGGGATCGGTTGGTAGGACATGTTCTGAGGCATCAAGGGATCACCAATTTAGTATTGGAGGGCAGCGTGGAGGGTAAAAATCGTAGAGGGAGACCAAGAGATGAATACGCTAAGCAGATTCAGAAGGATGTAGGTTGCAGTAGGTACTGGGAGATGAAAAAGCTTGCACAGGATAGAGTAGCATGGAGAGCTGCATCAAACCAGTCTCAGGACTGAAGACCACAACAACAACAACAACAGGGGCGTTGCTTTGTACGTGCCTGGAAGTAACGTATCGGGTGAAGAAGTGTACTATGATTCACTGCAAATACTCTCTTTTTCTACGACTGTTTCTACGGGTCCACGCAAGTCTCCGTCACGCTTTCGGGCCAGCCAGCAGTCGACGCCGTCTGGATAGTCACCTCCAATAGACAATTCCACGCACCCATTAGCTTACAGCCACACAGTGGATAAACTGTCCGCAGACTCCACCGTAGCCTCAGAACTTTTGGCTTGGAGGGCAGCCAGGACGGCACTATTGCCATCGTTACGCAGCAGGGCGAGCTGCTAATACGGCAGCAGCGGACGTGTCTGCGAGAATTCAGTAGACATACGCGTCACTCCTCACTCAGGCCAACATGGTGCTAACTCAGGCACGCTCTGCTGAATAGGGTAAACAGTGAAACGTCCATCCGCTGCCGCAACCTTCAGACGTCATCGCCCCGCCATTGGACCTCGCGTCCTCAGTGGGCACAATCAGGGGCGTCGCAACATTTCGACCGAGCGAGGTGGCGCAGTGGTTAGCACCCTGGATTTGCAGTCGGGAGGACGGCCGTTCAAACCCCTGATCGGCGATCCTGATTTAGGTTTCCCGTGGTTTCCCTAAATCGCTTCAAACAAATGCCGGGTTGGTTCCTTTGAAAGGGGACGGCAGACTTCCTTCCCTATCCTTCCCTAATCCGATGGGACCGATGACATTGGTCCCTCCCCAAAATCAATCAGCTGAACAGCAGCACTCCGACGCTGTAACTCAAGAAGAAATAAAATAATGTTGTATCTTGCATCGGAGTTCTCTAGCTACCCTTCGCCAGCAGCATTGCCTCCACAGCCCTTCATACTTCCACCTCTACGCTATAGTGGCACCTATTACACCGATTTATCAAAAAGTGTTGTCAGAAAGGCCGGTGGACATTGTCTGGCAACTGGTATCAGCACAGTCGACCACCACGCTGCGCGGCTTCGCAACTGCAGCACGCAGTTTCGTCAGACAATGAGGTGAATGAGCAGACTATTCCGTTTTGTTGTTTTTTCCTAGTTATCATAGAGTCCAAGAGAGTGATGCATAGGTGTTTGAGGGCAACGTTTATACAGCTGGCAATTCCTCGGTAATGCAAGGAGTGTTATTCACGACATGTGAGACGTGGTCAGTGTAAGTTTACCAGTGGCAGAGTCTACAACACGGGGTATCGCTACCCAGAAGAGAATTAAAACACTGTTAATGAAATGGCACATTTGAAAGTACAGTAGATCAGTCAAACTTATGTAATAGGTTGCATATAGGGGTTAAGGACAGGAAACAGCTGAAAAACATAGGACAAGTCACTCTTACACCTATTTTTCGCATACAGAAAATTATTAACGACTTCATTACAACCTCACGCACCTACAACGTGACTCCAGAAAGTTAATGGCCTGAGCAGACGTTGATGGAGCCTGGTAGGGCGCTGAAAGCATGAGGTATTTCTATGATTCTTAGCTCATAGAAACGGCTTGTTGGGAGCTGAAACCAACTGGCGGCGAGCCCATCCCTTAGTAAGTCTTGCCAGACAGGCCCACGGTCGTACAGGGCAGACAGGGCAACCCTTTGTCGTGGCGATATCTGTCGCGGCGCCAGCAGAAGACTGGGAAGGGGCGACGGTGTAAAGGAACGTGTCCACCCAGTGGGGTCGTAAACTGGGCATTGTGTGCAGAGCCACTTGTAATAAAAATTCACAGGTTTTCGTGCTCGCTGATCTTGCAGGCAGGCCACGGAGACACATCCGTCACCCGCCCCTATTGTATAAGAAAACACCGGCATCTGAGAAAAGTTTAGAGATAGGATCTTTATTACACCTCATAGCTAGGACTAACAAGCTCCAAGGCACGGGTGATTTAGATGAAGATCTTCGATATTGTATCTGTTCACTTGTTGCCATGGGAAGAGACATGACTTTGGGGGAAATCATCACTTCCTACACTGGGAAAACTTCAAAAAAGCCAGTAACTGGCGGTTTCTTCTTTTTCAGATATACAGGTTTCTTAACTCTTGCCCTGGTTCGAGATCAGTTTGTACTGTCGTGTGGGAGGGGAGATTTAGCACCTCTAGAGCCCTATGATTGGCTCAAGATGGTGTGAAGGCGGTGTCGTTCGTGCACTTTGCGGGAAAACGAAATTTTTTTCTGAATAGGTGAGAAGCGCTAGGGTGCAGGACTTTTGGGCTGGTAAGTGACTTCTGATCGAAGCTCTGGCATGTGTGGTTGGTACTTGGGACCTGTCCTGAGACTGACTTCACTTGCGAGTAGTTTAAACTGGGGTGCCTGTGGTGAAGTTCTTACAATACCAACAGTGTGACTTCAAACGTCTCGGACTACTTGTTTGCCGAGGCCACACTTATTCGTTTTTGGTTTACCAGTCTTGACGTTTGGTATCCTTCTGCGCAAAGTCGTGTAAGGGAGCCAAAGTGGTCCTTGGTACTGAAACGTCCCCTTTGAACAATAATACATAAGACTGTGCTTAACATGACACACAATACTTTGTTAGCGCAACGCAATCTGACTTTCAAAATTCCCTACAAAAGAATGGCCCTGACTAACATTAAACTATACCTTTCACAAATCACTTACCTCACAATAATCTTCGTTTCTCCCACTACTGCAATACAGCAAGCGCCACTACTGCCAGCTAAATAAAAGATTCAAACTACTAAAGGCACTGACTACTGATAGGGATAGTTAGCAAATGAAAGATATTAATAGAGAACAAACAATGTATTTACCTTGATATCATCATATATAAATATAGCAGGTCATGACAAATTTCAAAACTCCGCCATCTCTCTCCCCACATCCACCACTGCTGGCGGCTCACCTCCAACTGCGCAACGCTACGCGCTGTTCACATCCAGCTGCCTAACACTACAATGGCGAGTATTACAACAATGCAAAGCAGACACAGACCGCCCACAGCACAGCCAGTGATTTTCATACAGAGGTGGCGTTACCAATAAAAAACCTAAACAGCCTACTTACATAAAGAAAACATAAACAGCCTACTTACATAGAGAAAACACAAACAGCCTACTTACAGTACGACCAACGAACGGTGTGTCAAACACTGAAATCTACCGTGATTACAGGTCTCTGGTAGACAGTAAACTGCTATCCGTGTGCCTGATCACTAGACCGTGAGATTTTTGCATTTCTTTCGTGGCTGCGCGTGATTAACAGGGGCTACTTTCACATGTCACCTCCTTCGCCTCACACATCTCGCCAGCTGCAAGTCACGTCGCCGCACGAAGTGAACAGGGTAACGTAATGCCGTTATGTCTTGTTTGGTAAAAGAAATGTTGTTATTACACTAAATTTTGCCAACATTCTCAATCAATTAAATAGTCCAAACAAGTTACATTTCATTGTGGCGTCGCATGCCAAGATCTCGGATTGCTGACAACTTCTGTGACCGTCAGATGGTAGATAGTGATGCCTAGAGGAGTTTCTATTTCAAATCTTTAATGTGGTGCTATTAATATATAATTACTGTATGTGTGTATTTTCATGTTGTGGTTGTGAATTCTGTGTTACTTGATTGCCTCTGACGACGAACTGCGTTTTGCTGATTTCTTAGGAGAGATTGAGATTTTAGTTTGTTAGCGTAGACTAGCGTTCTGTTATATGAATTCATTGTCACGAACTAGGAATCAGTAGCTCACGGGTGCGTAATTTAGAGAAGAATCTGTGTTGCATAATAATGTAGAGAGTTTAAATTAGTTTGGGTCAGAATTAGAGTGCATGCTTACAAAAAGCAAGGCACGTTTGCTACAGAGTAGCGGAAGTAATTGTGTTTTGTTAACCATGGATCCACGGCAGATTATTAGCGGTGACCAAGGATATATTACACAGGATCTCAGGTAAAAGCAAATGCAGACCGGCCAGGAATGTCGATCGTAGAACCTACAGAGCATGACGACATTTCTCAGCCGGCCGTGGTGGCCGAGCGGTTCTAGGCGCTTCAGTCTGGAACCGCGCGACCGCTACGGTCGCAGGTTCGAATCCTGCCTCGGGCATGGATGTGTGTGATGTCCTCAGATTAGTTAGGTTTACGTAGTTCTAAGTTCTAGGGGACTGATGACCTCAGATGGTGAGTCCCATAGTGCTCAGAGGCATTTGAACCATTTGATTTGTCATTTCTCAGTCAGGTGGCGAATGTGAACGGAAGACCGTAACAAAACTAAATGTAGGCACTGCTGTTACGAAACGCACCATCAATGAGACTGGCAGACCAGAATCACAAAACGTCACAGAATGATGAAATCTCGTTCATGTAGTCCTGGAGGTGTTAGCGGTGGATCTCATTTTGAGGCTCTCATGCAATTCATGAAAGAGGCAGAAATGAAGACACAAGACGCAGAAAGGAATAGGCAGTAGACAGAAAGGAAGAGACAAGAGGCAGAGAAAGAGGGAGGAGGGAAGAGGAGGAAAGACAGAAATTACTCATAAGAACGGTCACAGACGGTATAGAGAGAGTCAAGAAAGAGATCGTAAGAATCCAAGAAGAGCTAGAGAATGTCAAGAAAACGACAGCAGAAAGTAACACGAAAGGACGCATCAGTGGCCAAAGAACAAGTTAAATTTGCAACAACTGTGGTGTGTTAAAAAAAGGCACTTACAACTCTTCAAAAGCGAGGCAAGAAATTGGTTAAGAAACTCGTGAGAAAATGAGTGATACGGCGAAGCGAATCGAACAGAAAGAAAGTCAAACAGGCCGAAATCTCTGAAGCTAAAGGTCAGTAGACTTGAGACGCAGCGCAACGAAACGAGTTGGCTAAGAACGTTCGGCAAGCACTTGAGCGGCTTGCGCAATTGCAAACACAATCTCGCCTGGTAGAGCGCCATCGAGAGCATCGCAGAAGTGAAGAAAATGTTTTGCGACTCCCCGAACCGCTATATGAGGACACACCCCCTGCATATGGGTGAATGCAGCAGGAATATGCTACTGCTGCGGGGAAACGCGTAATAGAACACGCAGAATGTCAGAGACCGATCCCGAAAACAATTGCACACATCTACGGCGGTCACAAACGTCATTACTTGAATCTGACAACACGAGGGGTCACCATAATAGAGCTCGAGGATCGTTTGGGCACGGATACATGGAATCACGCGCTTCAGTCGAGAGGAAAAATTCGTACGGCGAATACGTCGAACCTTTCGACAAACTTTTCTTGACCATCCAGAATTTTTGAGTCTACAAGGAGGCAAACAACTCATTACATCCAAAGACCTGGATGGCACAGTACGATCACGTGCTACCAGCATATTGGCCACTGAAGTACAAGCTCCAGTTTATCTGGGTTTCTTAGAAGGGTCGATTGTAGAACATATGCGCGGAGTTGCGGAGAGTTTTCGCTCCTACCAAGAATTTAAGGACGCATTCCTTAGGACACACTTGTCGCAAGACACACAGGAAAGGATAGAACAAGATTTCATTTTACGAAAGGACTTAGAAGAGTCAGGGTCCCGCAGTCCAGACAAATTCTTCTAATCCCTGGTCAAGAAGAACCGATTCTTGGATCAACTGTGAAACCTAAGGAAATTATAAGGCACTGCTACATTAAATTTCCTTTATGTTACCAGCAACTGCTGGTAGATGCAGCGATACAATCGAAGCTTTCGAGAGTGCGTTGTGTGAACTCGAGTAAGTGAATGAAATTCACAACTCGCGGGAAAGAAGTAGAAATAAAGACCGCAACTGGCCAGATTCGCCAGAGAGGAATAACCAAGGACAATATGGGGGAATATAGCGATCGAATCGAAACCAAAATTCAAACTTCAATGGGAATAAAGAGTCATCATGAGAAAATAGAAGAAGACGAGGAAGTTATAATCATAACAAAAATAACAACTACAGATCAAACGGAAACTGAAGAGAGCAACAGAACTCGAACCAGGATCAACAGGATTCTAGGGGCCAATATCAAAGCAACAGCAGGACATGCAACGGTCAAGATCAATGGAATAACCAACGTAACGAATATGTGGAAATGAGGTCACCTAACCCATCGCAGCGGTCACGCCGAAAAAATTCAAACAGGATTTGATAGGCAGCCGCTGCGGTCTAAGCTCAAAACAATGCCGCAGAAACCATCGGAACGAGCGATATTAGCCTGTTAGAGTACGAAGGTACAAGAGAACTGCTCCGGGAAGAGAAGGAGATCATGACTCAACCGGATTTACACCCCCTCATTCACATCACAGTCGGCAAAGTCAATCTAACCGGAACTGCTAACAGTGGAAGCCAAGTGACGGCGATATCGGATTCGGCATACAAGAAATGAATGCACTGCGAATCATTCTTGGCCGGCATTCACACTGAAGAAAACCAAAATCACCTGCGCTCAGAACGAAGCATACGGAAGTCTAGTTATAAATCAGGTTGACGTTCAGCTGCCAAGGGCACACTTTCTGGTCGTCCCTTCTTTAGCAATTGAGATAATATTTGGTATGGATTTCATAAATCAACACCAGGCCGTATTGGACGTGGGGCGAGGAGAACTGACTTTACATAAAGACGGCGCAATGAAGATTTCTTGCCGACCACGCAGTAGGTGCGCAATTCCCTGTCGAATGCCCCAATCTTAACTACGCAGCAAAAAGAGTTTAAGAAAAAAAAATCAATAGTGGCACCATGAGTGTAGCCGCAACACTCAAGATGTTGAGCAAATACGACGAGAGGTGCGCGATGCTATTGACCACGTGCTAGGGAATTTAGTAAACATCCCGACGCAGGAAAGAGAAGAGCTAGAAGGAATATTAAAGGAAAGCCCCGCGGATTTAGCCGAGCGGTCGGAGGCGCTGCAGTCATGTACTGTGCGGCTGGTCCCAGCGGAGGTTCGAGTCCTCCCTCGGTTGTGGGTGTGTGTGTTTGTCCTTAGAATAATTTAGGTTAAGTAGTGTGTAAGCTTAGGGACTGATGACTTTAGCAGTTAAGTCCCATAAGATTTCACACACATTTGAAGAATATTGAAGGAAAACACGGATGTCTTTCTACCGAAAACCGGAGCAATCAAAAATATAAGCGATTCGGTTGCGGGAGCACAATAAATTTTTCATGCCTACTCACCAAATCCCAAACGCCTACAGACAGATGGTTTTTCTCGAGACCGAGAGAATGCTTGACTAAATCATTGGACCAACAAGCTCCACGTACAACAACCCGCTCAAAATGTTAGAGAAGTCTGACGGTTAGATCCGTTTGGTGCTGGATTCGCGCCAAATCAATACAAACATTAAGCCAGAGACATATCACCCGGCAAAGCTTGAGGAACTCCTGCAAAATTCAATTCATTGTTTCTGAACAAAAAACGCCAAATAATCAGTAGTATTTCAGGTTCAAGACAGCAAACATACGTGCAACTGAGAATGTGGGGCAGACTACAGAAACTCAGGTTGGTGCTTTGCCGACTCACCCGTGTCAAGAACTTAAAATATAATTATACTCACAGCGTAACAGATATAAATAGTTTGAAATCTGACTGGATGTATCATTCAAGAACCTCGGCCTGGGTTTGCAACCAAACAGTTAACCATAAAAGATTTATAATCTCACCAGAAGTTTCTGTTGATAATTTGACAATGTTTTTTATTATTGGCAAAAGCGGAGTAGGTAATTTTAATGTTCCCATTTCCCCCAAGATCTCTGTCCATGGTCTCAGACCAGTCACTGCTGATGTTATCTCACCAATATAGCAAACTGGTGCTAAGCTGAAATTAATGACGTTATGGTGAGGTTGTTCAATGACAGGAACTTGTTTACGATCCTTATTCACTACCCATAATTACTGAACATGATAATAAAAGTGATTAAAATGTGCGTCGAGTCCAAAAACATGTGAACCGGAAGTCGACGTGTGCTACAGCAAATCAGTATTCGAGTGCATCTCAGAAGGTACATTACTGCCCACAGCGCACGTGGCACCTAAGTCACCGATTTTGTGAACTGTGATGCAGCGTTCACGGTTCAATGCGCTGCGCAAGCATTGACTTCTAGAGGCAGACCCCATATCTCCAGTCAAGTGAGATATAACCAGCACATTTCGCTTGCATCAAAACGAATCCCTGCATTCACTGAAATGACTGGGAGCACAGAACAGAGTGGTAAGGTGCTGGGCATACAGCAATCAAATATGTCGTACTATTATAAACATTTTTTTTAATTTTCAATTTGTAACTAAAATTATCTCTCAAATCTAGCTAACATTCAGTAAATTGTCTCATAATAATTCAAGACTTTGAAAACAATTTAGAAAAAAAATTTCCTTTGAATGACACTTCAATAACAGACTCTTTAAGAAAATATACGTTTAAAAGACAATCCAACGAATAGCCAAAGTCAGAGCATTTGCTTCCGGATCCAGAAAGGAACCGTAAGGATCAAAAATGGTTCAAATGGCTCTGATCACTATGCGACTTAACTTCTGAAGTCATCAGTCCCCTAGAACTTAGAATTACTTAAACCTAACTAACCGAAAGACATCAGACACACCCATGCCCGAGTCAGGATTCGAACCTGCGACCGTAGCGGTAGCGCGGTTCCAGGCTGTAGCGCCTAGAACCGCTCGGCCACCCCGGATACGCAAGAATCAAGGCTTTAGAAAAGTCAGTGCTGAAAGTTCAGGCAAAATCTTTTTCATACCAAAAACAATCAAATGAGGCAGTCTTTTAAATGCACTAAGACACTAAAAGTTATCAAGGGACCAGAAATGTTTGAATGATTAAATCACCATAAAAGAAAATAAAAATGCTTTGATAAACAGATTTACAGCATAGTTAAATGGGAGCTGATACTGAACACTTTAACCAACTTAATGTTAGCAAATTCAGCTCAGACCAAGCATCAAACCGTTGCCAGGTTTAGCTCAAACTTTATAACGAGCCCAGGGTACACATTAGAGTTTCACTGAGGCGACAAAGGTCGGGGGATACCGATAGAATGTATACAGATGGTGTCAGAGTGGCGTACCGAAGGTGTAAACGGGCAGTGAATTAGTGAAGCTGCCATTGGACTCAGGTTATTCGTGTGAAAAGGTTTGCGACGTGATTATGCCAACATGACGGGAGTTAACGGACTCTGAACGCGGAGCTGTAGCTGGAACTAGATGCATTGCGCATTACATTTCATTAATCGTTGGGGAATTTCATACTCTGAGTGTCAAGAGCGCGTCGAGAATGGCACATTTCTGGCATTACCTCTCACCACGGACAACGCAGTGGACAACGAGCTTCACTTAACAACCGAGAGCGGCGGAGGTTTGCCTGTAATTATCAGTGCTAACAGGCAAGTAACACTGCGTGAAATAACTGCAGAAATGCATGTCGGACGTTCGACGATTGTATTCGTTAAGAGAGTGCGACGAAATTTGGCGTTGATTGGGTGTGCCAGCCGACGACCCATGCGAGTGCCTTTGCTAACAGCACGACCTCGCCTGTATCGCCTCTCCTGTGAGCGTATCGGTTAGAGCCAAGACGACTGGAAAACTGTGGCCTGTTCAGGTAAGTACGGATTTCCATTGCTAAGAGTCGGAGGGTTCGAGTGCGGTGAAGACACCACGAATCAGTGGACCCAAATTGTCAACAAGGTACTGTGCAGGCTTTGTAGGTAGTTCATTTACTCCAATGGCGAGTGTTCTCATGTAGAGCAGCGTAGTTGAAAGTAAAGTTGCCTCGAGTAGTCCCCTGATTCACTACTTTCGTTTTCTGTACCACGATCCCTTAATCACGTGTGTAGCATGTGGATAGGTATGTTAATCTGCAAACGCGCTGCTACCACATCGCCCTTCGCCGCTGGCACATCCGTCCCTCTGCTCCCGTGCAGCCATGTTTCATTTACGCTGCTGTCTCGTCACAGGTAGCGGAGTCAACTTATCGCCGAAAACTCTGCGACTCCTCACGTCTAAAGTTGAATGAATTACTCGCACTTTGTGCAGCAAAAACAATATCACTACATCTTCTAATGAGAGTAACACTAATTTGTTAGCCGGCCGCTGTGAAGGAGCGGTTCTAGGAGTATCAGTCATGAACCGCGCTGCTGCTACGGTGGCAGGTTCGAATCCTGCCTCGGGCATGGATGTTTGTGATGTTCTTAGGTTTAAGTAGTTCTAAGTCTAGGGGACTGACGACCTCAGATGTTAAGTCTCCTAGTGCTTAGAGCCATTTGAACTAATCGGTTCACCCAAAAACAGGGCGCACTGGGTGAACAAATTACCAGAGGGCAGTGGCTGAGCGGTTTGAGAAGCCATGACACAGATTGCGTGGCCCCTCCCTTCCTCGGGCGTGGGTGTGTTTATTGTCCTTAGCACAAGTTAGTTTAAGTATTGTGTAAGTCTAGGCACCGATGACCTCAACCGTTTGGTCCCTTAGGAATTCACACACATTTCACCCAAGAAAGGTTATTATCAACACCCAGGAAGGAGAAGAAGTAAGTATTAATGCACAGACTGAATGTAGTCTTTTCTCACTACAGATACATGCACCAGTTTTAATAACAAGCTATACACAGTATAGTTACAGATAGTTACGAATCCTACAATACATTTTCCATTTTATTTTAAATATTATTAAACCACAGTAGTTAAATATATGAACATTGGAGATAACATTATCAATGGAGATTTTGTGCAAGAACGATTCGTGTGCCTACTGGCTCTGGTTCAGTATTTCGTTGCTTTCCATTCACGTCAGCTCAAGGTAGTGCGCCTTATCGTGCTGATATTTTGTCGAAATGAAGAAAAAAATAGTTATTAAATCTTTAATGTAACAAACGAAACAATTTCCTTAAATTACTACTGCAGTTGTTATGACGCACGAAGAGGCTGGGGTTATCTGCATGCCTGTACACGCAGATAACTATGGGTCCAAATAACGGCTGAAACAAGCTCCTGTTTGAAAATTGCCACTTCTAGTTATCATTCGAGAATTATCTCATAAGCTCATAACGAATATTATCGACTACATATAGCGAATTCACTGGTATCAGTAGTAGGATACTGGGAAACAACAGTCAGTATACAACGGAAATTGCATACAAAACACTCGTGGAACCCATCCTAGCATATTTCTCATCTGATTGGAAATCATTACCAAACAGCAATAACAGAGTCTTTGAACGTATACAAAGAATGGAAGCACTAATGGTAAAGGGATATTTTGTCCAACGGAAGGACGTGACGGACATGCCAAATGAATTGAACTGAGACATAATTTCCTTTAAGTTTAGTAGGTTGCTTACACACAGACGAAAACTACTTCGGGAAAGCAAATATAGGAACTTAGTGGAATGTAACTTACGTGACGAAATTAGCAGTGTGCTACACTCCCAACATCTGGTTACCATTAAATTTGAGACTAGAAGGTTACGTTAATTAGAGCAGCACAGAGGTGTATCAGCAATTACTTCTCCCGTGTCCAGTACGTGAAAGAAAAGAGAAAAAAACCTAAACCTGCTAAAGTGTTAAGCACCCTCTGCCATATGCTGTTCGGCGGTTTTCTGAGTGTATATGCAGCTGGCGACCATTTACTTCAGTTTTTCTTCAGAAAAGAACGGTTCATTTTCGTTGCAATTCGTTCGATTAGATTCCTTTCCCGTTCAATAAACACGTTGTGTGGTGGTCTTCGTACAAAAGCTACAGCATTGAAAAGGAAATAAAGACAATAAATATTTTAAATAATATATGTTTAGACTAACTCATTGTTCCACAGACCTGAAATGAATTAGTCCTCAAGGATGTGGAATGAGTCCAGTATGAAAGGCCTCCGAGTATGTGACTGCAACGAGACATTCTGAACAAATTACAGCTAACCCCATTTCATATCGCAACTGAGTGCTCCCCTCTGAGATAGTCTCTTGATCACAAGCAGTCTCTCCTTTTCATTATATACAGACTTCGTACGTCAACGAAAGTAAGACACACGTGTTCCTGTGACGTCGTTATCAACAATGAGCTCGGGCACAAAACCAACGGAACCGTTGCGTAGCACCAGTCTGATTGACAACCTTCCGAAGAAAGAGTCGATTTCGAAGTGCGCTTTCTACGATGTCTATTTCGCATCCTTCGGGCTGTGAGAAGAAGCGAAGAGGTAGGTGACCGTCGAATTTTTCATTGTGTTGTAGTTGCAGAACGCGGATCAGCTTACGCGCTCGCCGAGTAATGATAGAATGACGTAAGCGAAAAGGAGCAGAATTTCATTTGCTGCATTATTGTAGTCTCTATTTTTCGTCTTCTCGGTCATGGAAGCATTTTTATGAATCGAAATTGGATCCACTTATACAAACCAAAGCTTTATTTTCGCAAGCCTCATGATGATGTGAAAAATGATTGTCATCATATTTTTGTAAGTTATATCTAGAAAACTGTGCGGTTTGTTGAATGTTACATTCAGAAGATAGTTTCAGTATCATACTAAGACTAGATGTCTAGACATTTAGCATGTGATTTCCAAAAACATGCTTCACAAAATAATGTGGATTTCAGTTTCTCGTACAATAAAAAACTGTAGCTACGTCTTGCTTATTACAACCATCACAAACGCACCATCTCAAGTTTCAGTGTTTAAAGCTTGAATGAAGGCTATAAACAAACTTGTCAGAGAAAACCCAACGTCTTCCACGCAGTTATATGAAAGTAATTAATCCGCAGATGACGAAGAAATTGAAGAAATGTATGATGAAATAAAAGAAATTATTCAGATTGTGAAGGGAGACGAAAATTTAATAGTCATGGGTGACTGGAATTCGAGTGTAGGAAAAGGGAGAGAAGGAAACATAGTAGGTGAATATGGATTGGGGGACAGAAATGAAAGAGGAAGCCGCCTGGTAGAATTTTACACAGAGCACAACATAATCATAACTAACACTTGGTTTAAGAATCATGAAAGAAGGTTGTATACATGGAAGAACCCTGGAGATACTAAAAGGTATCAGATAGATTATATAATGGTAAGACAGAGATTTTTGAACCAGGTTTTAAATTGTAAGACATTTCCAGGGGCAGATGTGGACTCTGACCACAATCTATTGCTTATGACCTGTAGATTAAAACTGAAGAAACTGCAAAAAGGTGGGAATTTAAGGAGATGGGACCTGGATAAACTAAAAGAACCAGAGGTTGTACAGAGATTCAGGGAGAGCATAAGGGAGCAAATGACAGGAATGGGGGAAATAAATACAGTAGAAGAAGAATGGGTAGCTTTGAGGGAGGAAGTAGTGAAGGCAGCAGAGGATCAAGTAGGTAAAAAGACGAGGGCTAGTAGAAATCCTTGGGTAACAGAAGAAATATTGAATTTAATTGATGAAAGGAGAAAATATAAAAATTCAGTAAGTGAAACAGGGAAAAAGGAATACAAACGTCTCAAAAATGAGATCGACAGGAAGTGCAAAATGGCTAAGCAGGGATGGCTAGAGGACAAATGTAAGGATGTAGAGGCCTATCTCACTAGGGGTAAGATAGATACCGCCTACAGGAAAATTAAAGAGACCTTTGGAGATAAGAGAACGACTTGTATGAATATCAAGAGCTCAGATGGAAACCCAGTTCTAAGCAAAGAAGGAAAAGCAGAAAGGTGGAAGGAGTACATAGAGGGTCTATACAAGGGCGATGTACTTGAGGACAATATTATGGAAATGGAAGAGGATGTAGATGAAGATGAAATGGGAGATATGATACTGCGTGAAGAGTTTGACAGAGCACTGAAAGACCTGAGTCGAAACAAAGCCTCCGGAGTAGACAATATTCCATTGGAACTACTGATGGCCGTGGGAGAGCCAGTCCTGACAAAACTCTACCATCTGGTGAGGAAGATGTATGAGACAGGCGAAATACCCTCAGACTTCAAGAAGAATATAATAATTCCAATCCCAAAGAAAGCAGGTGTTGACAGATGTGAAAATTACCGAACTATCAGCTTAATAAGTCACAGCTGCAAAATACTAACACGAATTCTTTACAGACGAATGGAAAAACTAGTAGAAGCCAACCTCGGGGAAGATCAGTTTGGATTAAGGAAAGGCAAACCTACGTTTCTAGCATTTGTAGACTTAGAGAAAGCTTTTGACAATGTTCACTGGAATACTCTCTTTCAAATTCTAAAGGTGGCAGGGATAAAATACAGGGAGCGAAATGCTATTTACAATTTGTACAGAAACCAGATGGCAATTATAAGAGTCGAGGGACATGAAAGGGAAGCAGTGGTTGGGAAGGGAGTAAGACAGGGTTGTAGCCTGTCCCCGATGTTGTTCAATCTGTATATTGAGCAAGCAGTAAAGGAAACAAAAGAAAAATTCGGAGTAGGTATTAAAATTCATGGAGAAGAAATAAAAACATTGAGGTTCGCCGATGACATTGTAATTCTGTCAGAGACAGCAAAGGACTTGGAAGAGCAGTTGAATGGAATGGACAGTGTCTTGAAAGGAGGATATAAGATGAACATCAACAAAAGCAAAACAAGGATAATGGAATGTAGTCGAATCAAGTCGGGTGATGCTGAGGGAATTAGATTAGGAAATGAGACACTTAAAGTAGTAAAGGAGTTTTGCTATTTGGGGAGCAAAATAACTGATGATGGTCGAAGTAGAGAGGATATAAAATGTAGGCTGGCAATGGCAAGGAAAGCGTTTCTGAAGAAGAGAAATTTGTTAACATCCAGTATTGATTTAAGTGTCAGGAAGTCATTTCTGAAAGTATTCGTATGGAGTGTAGCCATGTATGGAAGTGAAACATGGACGATAAATAGTTTGGACAAGAAGAGAATAGAAGCTTTCAAAATGTGGTGCTACAGAAGAATACTGAAGATTAGATGGGTAGATCACATAACTAATGAGGAAGTATTGAATAGGATTGGGGAGAAGAGAAGTTTGTGGCACAACTTGACCAGAAGAAGGGATCGGTTGGTAGGACATGTTCTGAGGCATCAAGGGATCACCAATTTAGTATTGGAGGGCAGCGTGGAGGGTAAAAATCGTAGAGCGAGACCAAGAGATGAATACACTAAGCAGATTCAGAAGGATGTAGGTTGCAGTAGGTACTGGGAGATGAAAAAGCTTGCACAGGATAAAGTAGCATGGAGAGCTGCATCAAACCAGTCTCAGGACTGAAGACCACAACAACAAATTAATCCGTTTCCAAATGTGCATGTCTCCACTAGTGGACGTTCTGGTTATCAATTTTCTTACCTTGTCGTTTAGCAAGTTTCATCCTGCAACAGTCCGTTACCATAAACATAATCTCATTAATATCTGGATGATATGGTAGCATATCTTCCCGCTCTGATAGCCAGGAGTCAAAAGTACGTTGAAATGTGGTATGATCAGGATATAACAGGGCTTTTACCGATTTGGCATGAGGTCTCATTGCCGAGTGTACACAACGTACGCAAAGTATGTTATGTTGCGCAAGCAATCCGGTAATTCCGAGGGGATATTGCTTTTGCACTTGTATGCTAGCCTAGATACTAAAATTATGGTTAGAAAATGATGTTTTGTGTCCTTTCAGTTCTTAGGTTTCTAGAAGATTTTGAATAATGGTGAATGGGGTTGTCTGCTTGTAGGGAGTGTCATAAGAATTATATACGGAGCTAGAAAATAATCCATTCTGTTTATGCTGTGCAGATTGATGCAATCATTCAGAAGAGACAAAGTTGTAAGGTAAAGTTGTTCCATTGTCACTATCGACATTTACGTTGTGTTTTTCTAGCACACCGAGGGAAGCATCGGACTATAGCGTAGACGAAGTTATATGTCACAAAAAGAAAAATCCACGTGTTACAGTTTCGTTTTGCCATTACAGTAGTCAGTAAAAGTATATTGGAAGCAAACGTTCAACGAAATTGAAGGTTTATAATAAGAACAGGAACAATGAGAAAAAAAAAGCCAATGACTTATGTAGCAGATGGATTTGCTAGGCTTCCAGACACTTAAACTTGAAGTACAGATTTGTAGTGAAGTGGTCTAATTTTGCTATCTAGGAAGCACAGTTGAAAAGACGTAGATGCGAGAATTGCATAATATCAAGGACTTCATCAAGGAAAAGTTTGAGAACAGCAAAATATAAAATTGAGTTGGATAGACCAGCAATCAGTCGTAGAATTAATTCTATGACTGATTGCTGCTCTATCTAACCCGATATAACCACAGTCGTTGCGTGCACCCACACCATGGACGGCAACCTGATGAAAATATAAAGTATTAGTTGTGAATAACTTTATGTAAATTTATTTTAAAATCCAACACTGTGAGGCTGTGGAATATAGAGCAAGGAACAAGCAAATGGAACGATTTGAATTTTTTAAAACAAGAGTATATTCACAGTTTGTTCTTGGGACTAGTAGTCGGAAGAGGGATTGCAACTCTGATTAGCTTGACTGGCTCTGCAGAATGAAATCGAAACCTAAAACATAAAAATATATGTCATGTTAATGTGAGATGCGACAGTGCCAACAATGAACACAACTATATTTTACTAATTGCTCTTCATGAACACTTTATTTGATGAGTCTTACTATAATGATTACGTTCTGATTTTCTTACTGAAATAGTCTTATGTGATGTACTGCATTTGTAGAGGGCGTGTCACTATTAGAAGCAATGCAAAGTGACCTGTATGTTGAGTGACAGATATGGTTAAATAACAGAAGCGATTACCTTTACCTGTGTTTTAATAATAATAGGTGAGATATTCTTCTCTTGACACATCCAGTTTTACAATCTACGTTGTCTTTGTTGAGGAACTGCGTTGCACTTCTCATAGTTCAAAAAAGTGGTCTGAATTACTACTACAATAACAGAATGGATAGAGAAAAATATGGTTCAAAGGGCTCTGAGCACTATGGGACTTAACATCTGAGGTCATCAGTCCCTTAGAACTTAGATTTACTTAAACCTAACTAACCTAACGACATCACACACATCCGTGCCCGAGGCAGGATTCGAACCTGCGTCCGTAGTGGTTGAGCGGTTCCTAACGGAAGAGCCTTGAACCGCTCGGGCAAACGGCCGGCCAGACCGAGGAACGACTACTTTCGTTATGTAAGAAGGTCTACCGATGTAAGAATGAAATATACAGGATGAAATACCGAATGAAATATTGTGGTTGACATATTTTCATTAAGTGAGAAAGTGATTGTCATTACTCATATAATAGTGAGTTGCTCGAGACTGTTCACAATTTTGGGAAATTTACGTGACGTAATTTGGTAGCAAGAAGTTAGGAAATATAGTTTAACATACAGGACTATGAAGTTTTCTCACCTTTCAAAGTGGCTTCATCATATCGGTAAATTTCATTATTTTCGATAAGTGTTTCCCTGAAACCAGTAATTTTTGCTCTTAATGATAAGTCAATATGATATGATGTGAAATGTAGTACGAGACTTACCTCTTGGTTTAAGCCAATCGCTCTTGTCAGTCAGATAGTCTTAACATAATTATTTTCACTTTATCAAGCACTGTGCTTGAAAGACTGCCTGATTTACATTCCCAGATGTTTTCGCAGATGAAGTCGCGGTTCAGCTCGTCACCTGCCAGCCAGGGGAAACCCAGGCTGGTCGATGAGCCCCCAACACCTGCGCCTCTGCGCCGCCCTCGGCCACCTCGACCAGAGCCAAAAGAGAAGAAGGTGGAGTCCACCACCGACAGCAGAGAGGCCATTGAGGATAAACCAAAAGTTCAGCCAATTCATGTAAGCAGAAAGCCTCCTGCACTACTAGACAATAATTACTGCAGTGTGTTGCACGAACGATCTTAAACGTATTCCGGAAACATGCAGATATAATAATTGACATAAAAATTTCTTTTAACAGTTTGGTCCAAGACCGAGAATTGTGCATCTTGATTTGTCTGATGATGAAGATGAGGTGGAGGAAGTCTCTGGTTCTTATTATCCACCTGGAGTACCAGTTCCGCCCAGTCGGCTGCAGATCTTTGCCAACAGACCACACAGACGGAATATCGTTCTGGAGCCACCATCGTTGGAAGTGCAGTCTGCGGTGGCACAACTAAGAGCTGACATAAAAGCAATGGTATGTTACCCATTAGCTGTTACAAGTACAACATTATCTTAGAGACACAAACGTAGATTTGTCTCCAGTTTTTTATGTGAGATTCTATTAATAAATGTTGTACTATGAGTAGTGCGGATTAGTGACAGTTGATAAATCTGAATTACGTTTTACTGACTGTTCATGGAGTTGATGAAATTGTTAATGTGTAATCATGTAATATTTCTCTTGTTTCCATAGTCATAACAAGTCCTAGCCTATTAACAGGATCCGATATTAGAAATTCTTCATTTAGTCCTGGTCGAACAAACAGAATAATTAAATATAAATATTTTTGACATTCGCAGGAGAACCCACCGCCTACAACATGGATTGGGCTTTTAGTGGAGAGCTTTGTCGACACGTATCGAAACAAGAGGGATTACCGTCGGAACCATGGACTGGCAGAGAAACCTTGGTTCTTCAGTCGAATGAAGAGAGGCCTCGCCCCTGTTTGTGAGGCAGTGAGAAGATTTCTGCATCTTAAGAAGAATACAGGGAAGAGACAGCTGCCCACATGCATAGACTCAACTCTGCGTCATGACTTTCTTCATTGTGAGCACCCTGACCCCAGTTACCTGCCTATTATTCCATTAACTCCCCAGCTTCTTGAAACCTACCTGTGAGCCGACTGTCCCAAGCCAGTCTGGTTTGGTTTCAATAAATACCTTAAAAACTATCGTAATATTTTATTGTAGATTTAATTCAAAAAATATTACTACGAAAACTAAGTAATGTCATTGAGGACAAATACGGACGTAAGACATGGTCCACTATTTGCAGACTGCCTTTACTCTTCTCACGTAGGAGGCTATGACTTAACCTACTTGAAACGCACTACTGAAAATTGAACTGTCATTGGCTTCGATGAATATGAACAGCTAGCGCTGCGGTCAGTCTCACTAAGATTCGGAATATTGAAGATGACTGGATTGTGGTCGAACATGCCATATCAGGCAAGGGTCGTCTATTCCCTTTTGTCTACTTTTCTGTAATGGACGATCCAAGGGCTTTTGAAATATGTAAACCAAGGAAAAAATGTATCTCAAGGCAGTAGTAATTACTCTACGTAGGTACTGCTGCCAGGCAATAGGCATGTGGTGCGGGGGGAGGGGAGGGGGGAGGCATCTGCGAATTAATACGCAACACCCTGCGTGGCGAGGTGTATAATGCGTAGTGTTTTATGCCAAATGTAGCACTTAGAAATGTGACTTGTGATGCACGCTGTCTAGCGAACGAAACTGCTAAGGTGTACTGGTAATTGTGGCTACACATAAACTTCTAGACCACAAACTTTCAACCTTGAAAATTGTGGGTACACATAAGCGTCTAGATTACAAACTTTCACCCTTGAAGATGATATCAGATAAACCACTGAGAATGCTCCTTGCAACAAGGCAAAGATTTCGTCTGTTTCATGTGATAAAACCACACTTATTTCATTATTCTGTACAGCACATAAAAAGCTTCAGCATTAGTTCAGTAGGTTTGGACATTCCGATATCCATTTGACTGATGTATCGTCTCCGACGTAGTCACATTACATGCAGTATATGATTCCAGTGATAGTTTACTTACATGATTAATTCCCAGGAATATATCATGCTACCTGATCATTGTTCGTCAGTTCCAGTAATTTCCAATAATTACACAAATCATACATTTCTGAGAGACAGATCTGCAAAATGCCTATACACAAAGCAGCAACGCTTAATTACGTTATTAAATTAGGGTACTTGGACTGACACATAATGAAAGAAAAGAAAATATTACAATTTTTCAGCAGTACACAATAACCCTATTAAAAATTATTTTTTTAACTTCCAGTTCTATGAGTGTGATTCCTGAATCCTTCCTGGTCATGCTGGCAAACTTTTATGAATTTATTTGTAAAAGTATAGAAGTGGAAATAAAAATGTCCTGTGGTGCCTCTCCCGCTCCAAGTCGGCTCGTTTGACGTCCTACCCACCTGCAGTAAGAAATATGAGGCATTGGTATCATATCAGGAAACAGAAAAGACATTAATTATTTCTACACATGTACTAACATGAACATAATCTCTTCTGAAACGTATTGAACTTGAAAAAGTGTTCTTGAATGGAGAACTTTCAAACATCACCTTACTGCAAGCACTGGGAGACTGGTTGTCTTTACAAAATATGGTTTAAGATTCCATTCGATAGAGGTGAGCCACTGCTGCACTAAACAGATCTCTTGATAGCTGTATGTCTGTAATAGACTTGGGATCATAGAATACAATAGTTCAGACAGTGTAGATATTCGAACATGAAATGTTTTACACTTCATTTAACATCAGGATGCATAGAAATCTGTAAAAATAGGTGCGAAGTCATCATATTTGGAGATTTCAATATTAATTTCGTCTCTCATAGTGGTTATTGAGTGCACCTGGTGTAATCGCTAAACAGTTTCGATTCGTTCCCACTGCAACATTCCGCGCAAAACCAGAGAGACATACTGGTTGACAATATGTTGCTAAATTCAACTGAATTTTCTATGGAATTTTTGTGAAGCCCGTGATAAGTTGACGATCCAACCAAATGAGAACAAGAATATATTCACAGCAGTCACTTTTATTTTTGAATAATCTTTTTCTTTACTTACACCCAGAGAATACCATGGTGAAATCCGAGAGAACATTTGGCTACCATTTTGGATCAAAGTACCATATGCTACAAAGATAGAACTTTAGCTAAAATATAGGACACAGCACAACAAAGTGTTAAGCTTACACTACAAGTATTCCCAGAAAACACTTCCCAACGTCCCCAGAATCGCAAAAATTATGCGCTATACACAAAAGTAAATTCCAAGAAGAATAGGTGGACTGAAATTCATAAAGGCAGCAAGCAGCATTGCGGTAAATAGTGTTAAATTCAAGTAATTTAGAAATGATTTCCAAGATTTTCTCCCTATGAAAAAATACTAGGAGAATCTTTGCTCTCTGTAATTGGAGCCGTTGGATTTACAATCTACAAAAGCAAAGTTATCAGAGACCACAGTTCTCTTCATGTTACTCAGAATCACTAATTCTTCTGGCGATAAGTGTATTTCTGAGAATGGATTAAAATTATATGCTTGCACCAGTACTCCACCTTGAGTTAGCTTTGTAATTAGTCAATGACATGAATTATGTAATGTGTTAAAACATATAGTTGCAAAAGTCGTTTACAAAAGTGGATATAAAGCAGTGAGATTTAGTTGTAGCCCCATAACCTGCCATTTCGTGTTCCCTAAATCTTTGGGGCGGTAATTTATAATATATTATTAAAAGCCTGTCCCTCAATGGTTTTGTTGTTGTTGTTGTGGTCTTCAGTTCTGAGACAGGTTTAATGCAGCTCTCCATGCTACTCTATCCTGTGCAAGCTTCTCCATCTCCTAGTACCTACTGCAACCTACATCCTTCTGAATCTGTTTAGTGTATTCATCTCTTGGTCTCCCTCTACGATTTTTGCCCTCTACGCTTCCCTCCAATACTAAATTCGTGATCCCTTGATGACTCATAACATGTCCTACCAACCGATCCCTTCTTCTAATCAAGTTGTGCCACAATCTTCTCTTCTCCCCAATCCTATTCAACACCTCCTCATTAGGTATATGATCTACCCATCTAATCTTCAGTATTCTTCTGTAGAACATTTCGAAAGCTTCTATTCTCTTCTTGTCCAAACTAGTTATCGTCCATGTTTCACATCCATACATGGCTACGCTCCATAAAAATACTTTCAGAAACGACTTCCTGAAACTCACATCCATACCCGATGTTAACAAATTTCTCTTCTTCAGAAACGCTTTCCTTGCCATTGCCAGTCTACATTTTATATCCTCTCTACTTCGATCATTATTTTGCTCCCCAAATAGCAATACTCCTTTACTACTGTAAGTGTCTCATTTCCTAATCTAATTCCCTCAGCATCACCCGACTTAATTCGACTACATTCCATTATCCTCGTTATGATTTTGTTAGTATTCATCTTATATCCTCCATTCAAGACACTATCCATTCCGTTCAACTGCTTTTCCCAGTCCTTTGCTGTCTCTGACAGAAGTACAATGTCATCGGCGAACCTCAAAGTTTTTATTTCTTCTCCATGGATTTTAATACCTACTCCGAATTTTTCTTTTGTTTCCTTCACTGCTTGCTCAATATACAGATTGACTAACATCGGGGAGAGGCTACAACCCTCTCTCACTTCCTTCCCAACCACTGCATCCCTTTCATGTCCCTCGACTCTTATAACTGCCATCTGGTATCTGTACAAATTGTAAATAGCCTTATGCTCCCTGTATTTTACTCCTCCCACCTTCAGAATTTGAAAGAGAGTATTCCAGTGAACATTGTCAAAAGCTTTCTCTGAGTCTACAAATGATAGAAACGTAGGTTTGCCTTTCCTTAATCTAGCTTCTAAGATAAGTCGTAGGGTCAGTATTGCCTCACGTGTTCCAGTATTTCTACGGAATCCAAACTGATCTTCCCCGATGTCGGCATCTACCACTTTTTCCATTCGTTTGTAAAGAACTCGCGTTAGTATTTTGCATCCGTGACTTATTAAACTAATTGTTCGATAATTTTCGCATCTGTCAGCAACTGCTTTCTTTGCGATTGGAATTATTATACTCTTATTGAAGTCTGAAGGTATTTCGCCTGTGTCATACATCTTGCTCACCAGATGGTAGAGTTTTGTCAGGACTGGCTCTCCCAAGGCCGTCAGTAGTTCGGAGAAATGTTGTCTACTCCTAGGGCCTTGTTTCGACTCAGGTCTGTCAGTGCTCTGTCAAACTCCTCACGCAGTATCAGATCTCCCATTTCATCTTCATCTATATCCTCTTCCATTTCCGTAATATTGTCCTCAGGTACGTCACCCTTGTGTAGACCCTCTATATACTCCTTCCACCTTTCTGCTTTTCCTTCTTTGCTTAGAACTGGGTTTCCATCAGAGCTCTTGATATTCATACAAGTGGTTCTTTTTTCCTCCAAAGATCTCTTTAATTTTCCTGTAGGCATTATCTATCTTACTCCTAGTGAGATAAGCCTCTACATCCTTACATTTTCCCTCTAGCCATCCCGGCTTAGCCGTTTTGCACTTCCTGTCGATCTCATTTTTGAGACGTTTGTATTCCTTTCTGCCTCATTCATTTACTGGATTTTTATATTTTCTCCTTTCATCAACTAAATTGAATATTTCTTCTGTTACCCAAGAATTTCTACTAGCCCTCGTCTTTTTACGTACTTAATCCTTCGCTGCCTTCACTTCTTCATCTCTCAAAGCTAACCATTCAACTACTACTGTATTTCTTTTCCCCATTCGTGTCAATTGTTCCCTTCTGCTCTCCCGCGAACTCTGAACAACCTCTGATTTAGTCGGTTTATCCAGGACCCATCTCCTTAAATTCCCACCTTTTTGCAGTTTCTTCAGTTTAAATCTACAGTTCATAACCAATAGATTGTGGTCAAAGTCCACATCTGCCCTCGAAATGTCTTACAATTTAAAACCTGGTTCTTAAATCACTGTCTTACCATTATATAATCTATCTGAAACCTGTCAGTATCTCGAAGCTTCTTCCATGTATACAACATTCTTTTATGATTCTTGAACCAAGTGTTAGCTATGATTAAGTTATGCTCCGTGCAATATTCTACCAGGCGGCTTCCTCTTTTATTTCTTAGCCTCAATCCATATTCACCTACTACGTTTCCTTCTGTCCCTTTTCCTTCTACCGAAATCCAGCCACCCATGACTATTAAATTTTCGTCTCCCTTCACTATCTAAATAATTTCTTTCATTTCATCATAGATTACTTCAATTTTTCCTTCATCTGCAGAGCTAGTTGGCATATGAACTTGTACTACTGTAGAATTATGTGAATGAATTAATAATCTATTTGACACGATCATTAATTTTGACAACATTCATCGCGAGTCTCAATCTTGAAAGTTTATTCAATGTGGTTCTAATATTTGTTAAATCAGATAACTTGCATTAATATAACTTCTGAGAAGAAACAAAACGACAACTAAATTGAGAAAAAGTTTGCGCAAACCAATAGGACTGAGTGACGTAATTCTGCGCATACGACTCAAATGATGATGTTTTAATTACAGTTTCGTTCAAGAACCATTTAGAGACAATTTAAAAATAACTTAAATAATTTTGAAGTGTGTTGTAACTGACGTAGGTGACGAAGTCTGCACATGGTCATATATCAAAAGAAAACCATTTATACAAACTTTACGTCGTTACACTACGCCGTGGCGACCTTATAAACAGGACTCGTGTGTAACTAAGGCACACAGGTACGAAACAATTAAAACATCAAGAGTCCTTCGGAAGTCAACGCGAGTTTGGTGGAGCCTTCACCAGGCAGCGGCGACTTCGCGGGTGTGGGCATCTGACGGAGCGCAGCCAAGCAGTACGGTGACGCAGTTATTCCACGAGAAGGCGCATCTGTTGGGCAGCAGCTGAACGCTGCAAACCCCGACAACCTTTTTCTTACTAAACTAACAGGCCCAGTACGTCAGCTGGGGGGGGGGGGGGGGGCGGCCGTTGCTCCGGCTGGTATTAGAGGTGTTGCTGAGGGCTTCGACTGTCTACGGTGCGGCCGGGCGTGTTTGCAGACAGTGACGTCCCCTGTGTTCGACTCAGCGTCCTGCCGGTTGCGGAAGCGGGGTCGCAGCATCTCAGCAGCTGCATCGACGGCTGTTACTTCTGCAGCCCATAGCAGCACACTGATCACCGAGAACTACAAACTACAATATTAGTGTCCGGTGAGTCTGTTTCAAGTTGGAAGTGGAGTATTGTACATAGGGAGTGTGCTTTTACAGGATTGTTGATTACGAGTCTGCGTGTGTAACTTGTTAATATCTTACAATAATGTCGGGAAGTGAAGTGTCAGACGAGGAGCAATCTATGTCCGATAGGTGCATGAGATCCCTTTTTAGGGCGATCGCTAAATTGAAACAATCTAACGAAGAATCTACTGCTACATTAAAAGAGGAATTAAAACAGTCTAACGAAGAATCTACGGCTAGATTAAAAGAGGAACTTAAAGGGGAGCTAACAAAATCGACAGACAGGTTACAGGAATATCTTAAGGAAACCAGTAGAGAATTAAGTGATAAAACAGAGGCTTCTAAAGTTGAAATGCAGGAAAAACTAGTAGGACTTAGTAATAAGATTTCTGATAATTGTAAAAGGTTAGAAGAACATATCCAGGAATTGCGTGAGGAAAAAGCTCGCATGCGAAATGATATTACTGACTTAACCGAGAGACTAGATATTGTCAATATCTTAGTTGTAAATGAAATAGAGAAAAATAACGATAAGTTACGAAATGAATTTTCTATGCAAACAGAAACTGTTCGTAGAGAATTATTAGAATCTATTAAAGAGGTCTCTACCAAACCTGTACAGATTTCTTCAATAGGTAATGTAGAATTAGAGACGTTAACTCATCAAGTAGAAAAAGATCATACTGAAAAAGAAAACATGAAATTTTTAACTACCGAAATATGCAGTAACCTTGAGACATCCAAAGATAATAACATCGACGAAGGTACAGAGCGTTCACATCGTGAACACAGTGAAGAATCGATATTAGCTAACAGCGTATCCAATACAGAAATGCGAATACAGGAAATTACTAAACGGTTATCGGAATTAGATAATAATGAAAACATTTCAGGTCGTAGAAGCAATAACGTAATCAGAGACAACAGTCGCATCGTGTTTGCTAGCTCGGACGACAACAACACAAATAAAGAAATCATGGCAAGCAAATCCGACGCAACTCCGTCTCTGCAATCCAAACAAAATCCAACTATGTCTCTCGCAGAATGTTTGGATGATATAGCGACAAATTCAAATGTAGCAAGTCGATTACCTGTATTCAAACCAGGAGGCGAACTTCACCCTATAATCTTTATAAAACCGTTTGAAACTTCATTATCTCCTAAATGGAGTAATGAACAACGGATTCAATTTCTAATAGGAAATTTAGAAGCAGAAGCTGTAGAATGGGCAGTACTGCATAGAACTGAATTTAGGGACTGAGATGATTTCGTTAAGCAGTTTAAACAAAATTATTGGTCAAGAGGAAAACAGCAACACATAACTTTAGAGTTGTTAGACCCTCCTCCATATTCTAAACGGTGGAGAGGTTATAGGAATTATTTCGAATGGCATTTAAACCGTGCTAAATTAATTGAAGAACCAATTATTGAAAGTCATCTACTACGAGTCCTAATTAGTAGGCTACCGTATTATGTAAAGGAAAAAAAAATGTTATTCTACGAATTGTCTATCCAAACGAAAAAATTTGCGAACAGATTGTTAAAAATGCTGAACGGAGAATTAAAAGTTATGATGAACATGATACAGAACCCTCATTTCATGTAGGAGATCTTGTATTAGTACGATCTCATCTTAAAAGTTCGAAGATCAATAAGGAATGTAAAAAAATTCTTCTTTATCTTTGAAGGTCCATATGTTGTACGTAAGATTGTACATCCCAAAGCGTTACTTCTTATGGAACCTTCATCAGGTGTCATTAAAGGATTATATAGTGTCGATCAAATGAAACCCTTCATTCCTAAATAAGTTAATATTTAGTATATGTTACATACGGAAGAGCGTTCATAGTTTATTCATGTGAACTTTTTCGTGATAGTTACGTGTTATTTTAAAGAAATAACAGGAAGTTTAAACAAGTGTACTACAATTATCTACCGGTACTTCAACAAGAGAAAGATAACTAAAAGAAGATTTATATGGAAGAAATTTTGTTATTAGGTCAGAAGGAATTTTGTATATTTTATATTTACTCGGATAGTAGGAACCAAAGGGGATGGTTAATAATTTTAGGGTCCATGGGCGTCCAGAGCTATATGGCTCACGAGAACATAGCAGAGTGCCTTTAATAGAGATTTGTAATAGTGTTAATATAGAACACACCAAACGGGGCTCTCTCGCTTGTTTCTCCTGAATAAATGGCCATTACCCAACAAAGTGTCCGAAGGTAAAGAAAGCAGTGCCGAGATTCTAAAGAAAGTTTTGCTTGATTTCTTCTTGACCTCAGGCATAAATAAAGCATTAGGGAAAAGAACGACGTAAAGTAAAAAGTACTATTAGTTATTGGGAGAAACTTATTAGTAATATACATTAGTGGAAAGAATAACTCTAGTAAATGAATAAAACTGAAACTAACCTATCACAATTTGAACGCTCTGTCCTAATGTAACAACGTTAAAGAACGTACTAAATTATTATTCACTAGCAAGTATTAAATGAAAAGGAGTAATCTCCATATATTCGGTTGTGAATTACCATAATAGCACAATTAAAAGTAAATGACAAATAGTCACAACAATGTCGTCATAAAAGGAATGAATCTATCTAAGAGCAAGGACTTTAAATTACTGAAAATGTGAGAAAAAAATGTATAATATTAACAGTTAAATATTGTATACAGAAGAAGTTTATTTTCGGTTAAAACCTGACAAACTGAGCTTGTGGGTGGGGTATGTAGTGGGACGCGAAATTGAAGCGTCACCCATCCACCAGTGTCAGCCCAGTTTGCAGGTGAATATAGGTTTAATTTAGTTTTTTTGTTTATGTATTTTTTGTAATATTTGTAATTGTTGCGAATTGTCTAAAGTTTGTATTTATTTTTTATGTTTGATGTACGGAGCGGACGGTGCAACGAACGGAGACAGCATCTTCGTTGCCGGGACCAGAGAGAAAATTGCTGGCCACTATACGTCGCGGGGCGACAGCCAGAGAGCAACAGAAGATCCTGAAACCAAGTTGTTGCGTCGTGCTTCTAAAAATTGAAAAATTGTTATTTTTTAATGTTTTGTACAACAATGACGTCATAGAAAGTTTAATCATGTGTAAATGTTCAGTCCTATCTTCTCAAGGCTCAGGTTCAAGTCTATATGTATGAAGATAATAAAGTAGTGTATACTACAAAAGTTCAAATACGTGTTCCGAGAATTTATTTATGAAGAATTATGTGAATGAATTAATAATCTATTTGACAAGATCATTAATTTTGACAACATTCATCGCGAGTCTCAGTCTTGAAAGTTTATTCAATGTGGTTCTAATATTTGTTAAATCAGATAATTTGCATTAATGTAACTTCTGAGAAGAAACAAAACGACATCTAAATTGAGAAAAGTTTGCGCAAACCAATAGGACTGAGTGACGTAATTCTGCGCATACGACTCAAATGATGATGTTTTAATTACAGTTTCGTTCAAGAACCATTTAGAGACAATTTAAAAATAACTTAAATACTTTTGAAGTGTGTTGTAACTGACGCAGGTGACAAAGTCTGCACATGGTCATATATCAAAAGAAAACAATTTATACAAAACTTACGTCGTTACACTACACCATCCCGGCTTAGCCGTTTTGCACTTCCTGTCGATCTCATTTTTGAGACGTTTGTATTCCTTTTTGCCTCATTCATTTACTGGATTTTTATATTTTCTCCTTTCATCAATTAAATTGAATATTTCTTCTGTTACCCAAGAATTTCTACTAGCCCTCGTCTTTTTACATACTTAATCCTCCGCTTCTTTCACATCTTCATCTCTCAAAGCTAACCATTCAACTACTACTGTATTTCTTTTCCCCATTCCTGTCAATTGTTCCCTTACGCTCTCCTGAAACTCTGTACAACCTCTGGTTTAGTCGGTTTATCCAGGACCCATCTCCTTAAATTCCCACCTTTTTGCAGTTTCTTCAGTTTAAATCTACAGTTCATAACCAGTAGATTGTGGTCAAAGTCCACATCTGCCCCTGGAAATATCTTACAATTTAAAATCTGGTTCCTAAACCTCTGTCTTACCATTTTATAATCTATCTGAAACCTGTCAGTATCTCGAAGCTTCTTCCATGTATACAACATTCTTTTATGATTCTTGAACCAAGTGTTAGCTATGATTAAGTTATGCTCTGTGCAAAATTCTACCAGGCGGCTTCCTCTTTCATTTCTTAGCCCCAATCCATATTCACCTACTACGTTTCCTTCTCTTCCTTTTCCTACTACCGAATTCCAGCCACCCATGACTATTAAATTTTCGTCTCCCTTCACTATCTGAATAATTTCTTTCATTTCATCATACATTTCTTCAATTTCTTCTTCATCTGCAGAGCTAGTTGGCATATGAACTTGTACTACTGTAGTAGGCGTGGGCTACGTGTCTATCTTGGCCACAATAATGCGTTCACTATGCTGTTTGTAGTAGCTTACCCGCACTCCTATTTTGTTATTCATTATTAAACCGACTCCTGCATTGCCCATATTTGATTTTGTATTTATATCCCTGTAGTCGCCTGACCAAAAGTCTTGTTCCTCCTGCCAACCAACTTCACTAATTCCTACTGTATCTAACTTTAACCTATCCATTTCCCTTTCTAAATTTTCTGACCTACCTGTTCGATTAAGGGATCTGACATTCCACTCTCCGATCAATAGAACGCCAGTTTTCTTTCTCCTGATAACGACGTCCTCCTGAGTAGTCCCCGCCAGGAGATCCGAATGAGGGACTATTTTACCTCCGGATTATTTTACCCAAGAGGGCGCTATCATCATTTAACCGTACAGTAAAGCTGCATGCCCTCGGGAAAAATTACAGCTGTTGTTTCCCCTTGCTTTCAGCCGTTCACAGTACCAGCACAGCAAGGCCGTTTTGTTTAGTGTTACAAGGCCAGATCAGTCAATCATCCAGACTATTGCCCCTGCAACTACTGAAAAGGCTGGTGCCCCTCTTCAGGAAACACACCTTTGTCTGCCCTCACAACAGATACCCATCCGTTGTGGTTGCACCTACGGTACGACTATCTCTATCGCTGAGGCTCGCAAGCCTCCCCACCAACGGCACGGTCCATGGTTCTTGGAGGGGGGGGGGGGGACCTCCTCACCAATGGCAATGGTTTTACAACAGCAAATAAGTTGGTCTTCCTCACAGAAAAAGCGGTACAAAAACAGAAAAATCAGTCTGTTGGCAGTCTTTTATTATATAGGTCAAAAAATTCTCCTAGGCAAATTGAAAAGGTATAGCATTATGGGGATTCTTTTTACAGGAACGAGCCATATCTAAACGTCAGAAAAAAGAATGTCACCTTTTCATATTATATGACAGGACTAGAACAAAATCTGGATGCACGAGCATTAAATTTGCTGCTTCACAGGTTACAATGCAACGATTTCACCGTTCTTGACTCACATAAATAATTTCTCAATATGGTAGAGAACTTTTCAAAATTAAGAGGTTTTCTGATGACACAAGTGTCCTGATAAAAGTACAAAGACAAACGTACTACTTGTATAATGACATATGCTTTAAGTAGTTCACAATAAAACGTTACACCATAATATTTCAGTTTTTTGTGATCTGTTTTATATGGCGCTAAGTATGAAATTTTGTAAACTGATATAGCAACTTCAGTGTGCCAATAAAAAGCTTACTTACCTACATTATAACTCTGTAGTTAACGTAAATTCTGCGATTAGTAGTAAGGTTTCAGATAACAATGGGGCAAAACAAAGTATGACTCCGGCCGTTGTGGCCGAGCTGTTTTAGGCGCTTCAATCCGGAATCACGCGGCTGCTACGGTCGCACGTTCGAATCCTGCCTCGGACATGGATGTGTGAGATGTCCTTAGGTTAGATAGGTTTAAGTAGTTCTATGTTCTATGGGACTGATTACCTAACATGTTGAGTCCCATATTGTTTAGAGCCATTTGAATCATTTAGACAAAGTATGACACTACCGGCTACTATTAAATTAGTGATATGACGATAATGTTATTCCTGTGAAAGAATAGTTCTTTGATAATGTTTGCGCTTAATGGAAAGATATCGGACTAATTTTGTTTCCTCAAATACATCTAGTGAAAGGGAGCAGTAGCAAGATAAAACGGAATCGAACCCTGGCTCTATTAGCAATCAAGTAAATTGTAATTACGAAGAAGGAAGCGGTCGCCAGCCTAATTAGGCAAAGTTGAACTCAGTACTTGCATAGTTCATAAAGGAAGCCAAATTAGGCTAGCGACCGCTTTCTTCTTCGTAATTACAATTTTTCTTCTTCGGAATTACAGTTTACTTGATTGCTAATAGAGCGTGGGTTCGAATCCATTTTATTTTGCAACTGCTTCCTTTCATTAGATGTATGTCAGAAAACAAAAGTAGTCCGATGTCTTTCCATTAAACACGATCATTATCAAACAACTATCATTTCATAGTAATAACATTATCGTCATACCACTAACTTAATAGAAGCTGGCAGTCTCATACTTTGTGATGCACTCTTATTATCTAAACGGTCACTACTAATAACAGAATTTGCGTTAAATGTTTCAAATGGCTCTGGGCACTAAGGGACTTATCTTCTGAGGTCATCAGTCTCCCAGTACTTAGAACTACATAAACCTACCTAACCTAAGGACATCACACACATTCATGCCCGAGGCAGGACTCGAACCTGCGACCGTAGCGGTCACGCGGCTCCAGTCTGTAGCGCCTAGAACCGCTCGGCCACTAGGACCGGCATTTGCGTTAACTACATAGTTACAATAAAGTTAAATAAGCTTTTATTGGCACACTGTGATTTCTATATCAGTTTACAAAGTTTCATACTTTGCGCCATATAAAACAGGTCACATAAAACTGAAATATTACGGTTTAACGTTTTAATGTGAACTACTTAAAGCTTATGTCATTATACAAGTGGTATGTTTGTCTTTGTACTTTTATCAGGACACTTCTGTCATCAGAAAAGTCTCAAGTTTGAAAAGTCTTTTAACTTATTGTTAAATGATTTATTTGAGTAATGAACGGTAAAATCGAAGCATTGTATCCTATTAAGTAGCATATTTAATGCTCGTGCATCCAAATTTTGTTCTAGTCCTGCCGTTTAATATGAAAAGATGACATTCTTTTTTCTGATGTTTAGATATGGCTCGTTCCTGTAAACAGAATCCTAATAACACTATACCATTTTAATTTCCCTAGGAGAATTTTTTGACCTCTACAATAAAAGACTGCCAAAAGACTGATTTTTCCATTTTTGTACTGCTTTCTCTGGCGAGAAGACCAACTCATATGCTGTTATAAAACCATTGAGGTGAAGGTTATCAATATTCTATTACTATATAAATTACCGTCCCAAAGAATTAGGGAACAGGAAATGGCAGGTTATTGGGCTACAACTAAATGTCACTTCCATATATCCCCTTTTTTAAACGACTGTTGATACTGTAAATTACATAATTCATGTTATTGACTATTTAAAAAGGTAACTCCAGGTGGAGTACTGGTGCAAGCACATAATTTTAATCCATTCTCGGGAATACAATTATGACCAGAAGAATTAGTGATTCTCAGAGACATGAAGAGCACTGTGGTCTCTGATAACTTTGCTTTTGTAGATTGTAGATCTAATGGATCCAATTACATAGACAAAGTTTCCCCAAGTATTTTTTCATAGGAGGAAAATCTCAGAAGTCACTGCTAAATTACTTGAATTTTACACTATTTACCGCAATGTTGCTTGCTGCCTTTATGGATTTCAGTCCACCTAGCAAATATGTAATTATCATCCTGGCATTTGCTTTCTTCTTGAAATTTTGTGCTTTGGTATATAGTGCAAACTTTTTGCCTTTCTGGAGACGTAAGGAAGTGTTTTCAAAGAATACTTGTAGTGTACGTTTAACTCTTTGTTGTGCTAGTCCTATATTTTAGGTAAAGTTCTGTCTTTGTAGCATATGGTACTTTAATCCAAAATGGTAGCCAAATGTTCTCTCGGATTTCACTATGGTAGTCTCTGGGTTCTAGTAAAGAAACAGATTATCCAAAAATAAACCTGGCTGCTGCGAAAGTATTCGTGTTGTCATTTAGTTAGATCATCAATTGATCGTGAGCTTCACAAAAATTTCATAGAAAATTCATTTGAATTTAGAAACATATTACCAACCAGTATGTCCTTCTGCTGTTGCTCGGAATGTTGCAGTGGGAATGTACCGAAATTGTTTTGCGTTTGCACCAGGTGCACTCAATATCTTCTATGAGAGATGAAAAAAAAAATTTGAAAACTCAACATGTGATGACTTCGCACCTATTTTTAATGTCTAATTTGTATGCTCTCTGATGTTAAATGAAGTGTAAAACATTTCATGTTCAAGTATCTACACTGTCTGAACTATTGTATTCTACGATCTCAAGACTAGTACTAACATACAGCTCTCGAAAGAAGTGTTTGGTGCAGCTGTGGCTCACCTCAATGAATGGAACCTTAAACCACATTTTGTGAAGACAGCTACTCTTCCATTGCTAGTGTGTTCCTTGCAGTTATGTCATGTTTAAAGGTTACGCATTCAGTAGCACTTCATTGAGTTTCAGAAGAGCTTATGTTCATATTACTACACCTGTAGAAATAATTACAGTTTTTCTGTTCCCTTATGTGATTCCCATAATGTTTGTATCTGTGCAAAATTCGTAGAAGAATCTATCTTACTTATGAAGAAAAGTGTACCTATGGCAACAAATGCAGCAAATAGTAAGCGAAAAAATGATGAAATTTCACATATAAAAAAATTATTTTGATATGTTTTTGGACTTCCACTGCTATGGGTGTGAATCTTGAATCCATCCTAGTCATTCTGACACAGTTTTATAAATTTATTTGCAAAAGTATAGCAGGGAAATTGGAATTCTTGAGGTGCCTCTTTTGCTCCTAATCAACCCGCTTGACGTCTTACCCCCTTAATAGGATTGTCATGTACTGCCGAAAATGTCGTAACATTTTTTTTATTTTCATTCTGTGTCCTTCCAAGGATTCTATTTTAGTATTTTGCATATTTGTCCCTCGGAAGTACTTACCTTTAGTGTATTTACTGGAAATTACTGGCATTCACGAACGGCGATCCGGTAGCATGAAACATTTCTGGAAATTAATTACGTAAGCAAACTATCACTTGAATCATATACTGCATGCAATGCGACTACGTCGGTGACGATATGTCTGTGAAATGGATTTCGGAATGTCCCAAACTACTGGCCATATGATGAAGTTTTTTGTCTGCTGTTCAGAATAATGCGATAAGTGTGGTTGTATCACCTGAAAGTGACAACCACTTAGCCTTGTTGCAAGGAGCACTCTCAGTGGTGTATGTGATAATATCCTGAAGGGTGAAAGATTGTGGTTTAGAAGTTTATGTGTATCCACAGTTCTCAAGGGTGAAAGTTTGTGGTGTGGAAGTTTATCTGTAGCCACAATTACCAATACACCTTAGCAGCTTCGTTCGCCAGACAGCGTGCATCACAAGTCACATTTCTAGTGCCACATTTGGCTTAAAACAGTAGGCATTATCACCTCGCTATGCAGGGTGCTCCGTATTAATTCGCATATGCCTCCCCCCCCCCCCCCCTTCCCGAAGGCTATTGCCTGGCAGCAGTACCAGCGTAGAGTAATTACTACTGCCTTGTGATGCACTTTTGAGTTGGTTCATCTATTTCCAAAGCCCTTGGATCGTCGATTAGACAACCCTTGCCTGATTTGGCATGTTCAACCACAATCTAGTCATCTTCAATATTCCTAAACTTAGTGAAACTGACCGCAGCGCTAGCTGTTCAAATTCATCGAGACCAATGACGGTTCAATTTTAGGTAATTCGTTCAAGTAGGTTAAGTCATAGCCTCCTACGTGAGAAGAGTAGAGGCAGTCTGCAAATAGTGGACCATGTCTTACGTCCGTACTTGTCCTCTGTGATATTACTTATTTTGTGTAGAAATATTTTTTCAAGTAAATCTACAATAAAATATTACGATAGTTTTTAAGGTGTTTTATTGAAACCAAACCAGACTGGCTTGCGACAGTCGGCTCACAGCGAGGTTTCAAGAAGCTGGGGTGTTAATGGAATAATATGCGGGTAACTGGTGTCAGGGTGCTCACAATGAAGAAAGTCATGACGCAGAGTTGAGTTTATGCATGTTGGCAGCTGTCTCTTCCCTGTATTCTTCTTAAGATACAGAATTCTTCTCACTGCCTCACAAACAGGGGCGAGGCCTCTCTTCATTCGACTGAAGAACCCAGGTCTCTCTGCCAGTCCATGGTTGCAGCGGTAATGCCTCTTGTTTTGATACGTGTCGTCAAGGCTCTCCAATAAAAGCCCAATCCATGCTGTAGGCGGTGGATTCTCCTGCGAATCACAAAAATATTTATATTTAATTATTCTGTTTGTTCGACCAGGACTAAATGAACAATTTCTAATATTGGATCCTGTTAATAGGCTAGGACTTGTTATGACTATGGAAACAAGAGACATATTACATGGTTACACATTAACAATTTCATCAACTCCATGAACAGTCAGTAAAACGTAATTCAGATTTATCAACTGTCTCTAATCCACACTATTCTTAGTACGACATTTATTAAAAGAATCTCACATAAAAAACTGGAGACAAATCTACGTTTGTCTCTCTAAGATAATGTTGTACTTGTAACAGCTACATGGGTAACATACCATTGCTTTTATGTCAGCTCTTAGTTGTGCCACAGCAGACTGCACTTCCAACGATGGTGGCTCCAGAACGATATTCCGTCTGCGTGGTCTGTTGGCAAAGATCTGCAGCCGACTGGGCGGAACTGGCACTCCAGGAGGATAATAAGAACCAGACACTTACTCCACCTCATCTTCATCATCAGACAAATCAAGATGCACAATTCTCGGTCATGGACCAAATTGTGAAAAGAATTTTTTATTTCATTTAATATATCTGCACGTTACTGGAATACGTTTAAGATCATTCGTGCAACACACTGCAGTAATTTTTGTCTAGTAGTGCAGGAGGCTTTCTGCTTACATTAATTGGCTGAACTTTTGGTTTATCCTCAACGGCCTCTCCACTGTCGGTGGTGGACTCCACCTTCTTCTCTTTCGGCTCTGGTCGAGGTGGCCGAAGGCGGCGCAGAGGCGCAGGTGTTGGCGGCTCATCGACCAGCCTGGGTTTCCCCTGGCTGGCAGGTGGCGAACTGAACCGCGACTTCACTCGCGAAAACATCTGGGAATATAAATCACGCAGTCTTTCAGGTACAGTGTTTGATAAAGTGCAAATAGTTATGTTAAGACTATCAGGCTCACGAGATTGATTTGATTAAACCAATAGTTAGGTCTCATACTAAATTTCACATCATATCATACTGACTGATCATTAAGAGCAAGAATTGCTAGCTTCAGGGAAACAGTTATTGAAAATAATGGAATTTACAGATATGGTGAAGCCACTTTGAAAGGTGAAATAGCTAACCAGAACGTCCACTAAAGGATACACGCACATTTGGATACGGATTAATTACTTTCATATAACTGTGTGAAAGACAGCGACTTCTCTCTAACCAGTTCATATATAGCCTTCATTGAAGCATTAAAGTCTGAACCTTGAGATGGTGCGTTTGTGACGGTTGTAATAAGCAAGCCGTAGCTATAGTTTTGTATTCTACGAGAAACTGAAATCAACATTATTTTGTGAAGCATGTTTTTGGAAATCACATGCTAAATTCATGGATGTGTGGTATTAGTATGATACTGAAACTATCTTCTGAAGGTAACATTCAAGAAACAGCACAGTTTTCTAGCTAGAACTTACAAAAATATGATGACAATCATTTTTCACATCATCATGAGGTTTGCGAAAAGATAGCTTAGGTTCGTGTAAGTGGGTCCAGTATTGATTCAGACAGATGCTTCCATGACCGAAAAGACGAAAATTAGAGACTACAACTACGCAGCAGAATGAAATTCTGCTCCTCTTTGCTTACGTCATTCTACCATTACTCGGCGAGCGTATAAGCTGAAGTCACACGCGACAATTTCGTCTACTTATCTCTGATCCGCTGACTGCAACTATAACACTATGAAAAATTCGACGCTCACCTACCTCTTCGCTTCTTCTCAAAGCCCTAAGGATGCGAAATGGACTTCCTAGAAAGCGCACTTCGAAATCGACTCTTTCTTCGGAAGGTTTGTCAATGAGACTGGTGCTACGCAACGGCTCCGGTGGTTTTGTGCCCGAGCTCATTGTTGATAGCGACGTCACAGAAACACGTGGCTTTTACTTTCGTTGCCGTACGAAGTCTGTATGAAATGAAACGGAGAGACTGCTTGTGACAAGAGGCGTTCTCAGAGGGGAACACTTGGTCGCCATATGAAATGCGGTTATCTGTCGTTTGTTCAGAAAGTCTCGTTACAGTTGCATATTCAGAGGCCTTTCATACTGGTCTTATTCCACATCCATGAGGACTAATTCCTTTCAGGTCTGTGGAATAATGAGTTAGTCTAAACATCTATTGTTTAAAATATTTATTGTCCTTATGTTCTTTTCAGTGGTGTAGCTCGATTACGAAAATCACCGCACAACGTGTTTATTGAACGGAAAACGAAAGTAATCGAACAAACTGCAACGGAAAGAAACCGTTCTCTACTGAAGAAAAACTGCAAAAAATGGTCGCCAGCTGCATTTACACTCATGAAACCACAGAACAGCATATGGCAGAGGGTACTTAACACTTTAGGAGTTTTAGGATTTTCTCTTTTTTTCATGTACTGGACGTGGGAGAAGTATTTGCTGAAACACCTCTGTGATTCTCTAATTATCCTTACCTTGTAGTCTCAAATTCAATGGGAGCCAGATGTTGGGGGTTGTAGCACACTGCTAATTTCGTCACGCAAGTTTCATTCCATTAACTTCCTAAACTGGCTTTCCCCTAAGTAGTTTGCGTCTGCGTATAAGCAAATCTACAAAACTTAAAGGAAATTATGTGTCAGTTCAATTCATTTAACATGTCCGTCAGATCCTTCTGTGGGACAATATATCACTTTCCCATTAATGCTTCCACTCTGTATATGTTCAAATCTCGTCATAGAGAGACAAATTTCATACTCAACTTACTTGGCAGCCAGTTGACATAATGCGTTATACTATTACATGTGTGTAGACCATTCAACAAGTTGATCTGAAATTTTTTTAGGTTTACGTGGAACATTTTTATAACATGCTCACTCGCTGGCACATAATGAATTCGTAAAAGACGAGATAGTTCTCATATTTCCAGCTGACTGATTAGGTGCTGCTGTGGTATCAAAACGCGATAGCATATACAGCTGTGGCCTCAGTTGGTATTATTTGTTTGTATTCTGGTGTAGTTCAATAATTATGGTGATTCAGAACTTATATTTGTGATTGGATGCACTATCTACAATATACTTTTGGATTTCTTTGGATTTATTATTGCATTTCGTTTTTAGAATATTCCACTTATAATTTTATTTCGTTACCAATATAAAGCTACAAAGTTTTGAATCATTCTGTGGAGCAAAAATTACAGGGAATAATATCAGTATTTGGAGGATATCAACTCACATTTTTCCGTGCTCTTGTAACACTATTATCGGTATTACCTTTAACGATTTTATCTAACTTCTTCGTCAGTTTTTTAATGTGACTTCTGTATAACCATTCGCTTTAATATAACATCGAAATAAAGATTTTATTCATTATTTGCAATAATTTATGTAACTGTAGTTAATCTATGAATGTAATTTCAATAGTAATGTGCTGTAAAGGAATGGAAATGTTAATACTTTAATTGTAATATCGGTTCATGCATAGGGAAAGTAGGTTTGTAATCATGTAAAACTTGGAGGTACGTCCCTCCGTGGCCCATCTGGCTGGGCGGGAATAGGTGGACCTGGCGGTCGAACTGCAATGCTCCTGTGTGGTACGAGCCAGTCAATGGGTAGAGGGCAACGAGTGCGCATCTTGTGACTTGAAAGAGGCGAAAACAACTACAGGATTAAATAACGTAGTCTCGGATGCGGAAGTAACTTGGCTTATTATTCATGGCAAACTTTAGTTAGCTCTATAGTATGAAACTCTGAAGCTAAGAAGAGAATTTGCAGAGCTTGTTACACAAGAAGAACCAGGGACACTCTTTCTTCCCTTTTTGAATAGCACAGAAGATATACCCTGCCACCACCTTCATCTCAAATTATCAGTAGAGTGCCGCATGAATGCTTGGACCTGATACGTGGATTTGTTTTCAATAACTATCTTATGTTCTGTAAACTTTGTGTTGAGCCACCGTATTTTACACTTAATCATTTACCTAGACAGGGTCCCATCCCAAGAGCCACAATGAGTCTGAATCTCCTATTTTCCTACCCTTTAATGCAATTATCTTCCTTAGGAAAAGTTGGTAAGTTTTGTGAAGTTGTAAAGTACATAATTATTCAGTGAACATAAGTTTTGAAATATTCCACATATTTTTTTTATAAACGGACAGTTAAAGTCCTACGAAAGTACAACCACTAAGAGATGACTGAAAGTATTCACTTCAAACATTCTTCTTAATGTAATAATACTGTTTACAATTTCGTGTGCTTTGTAGTCAACCGTAGGCTTGTTGAGTGCTCTACACACATGAAATAATATAACGCATTATGTCAACTGGCTGCACGGTAAGTGTAGTATGGAATTTGTCTCTCTGTGATGAAATTCAAGCCTGTTCACATCAATTCGAAAAGTTTCTTTTTGGACTTAATCACAATGGGTGTGATATGCTATTACGCTGATCACGCACGTTTCAGGACTACTTGGTGCAGACCGCTACGAAATCCTCCTTTCGTGGATGCAAATTTAAATTGAGCAGCTCATCAGAATTCTGGGAGGAACGGGCACACACATGCGACAATTACCTCGCTGGTTGGCGAACTTATCCCTGCTGAAGACAGGAAACATCCAGTTGGGTGGAAGCGAGCGACCGAAGAGTGGAGAAAGCAATGTTGTGCAAGCTTGGTGTGTGAATACTTCCGTAATAATCTTTCCTTCGCTATCACTGGACAAGCGATACGTAAGGGGCTGCAGTATAGTTCTGGATTCTGCTCTTACTACTGTCACTTAAAACTTGGAGGTAGTCTTCGGAGTGATAGTTTGAATCTATCTTCAAGCATCTGCCAGCTCCAGTTACATTTCCGTGTTCGTCACTCATGGGTCGAACAAACGTGTGGCCTTTCGTTCTATACGTTCAGTATCGACTTATAGTCCTATGTGGTATGGATCCTATACAATAAAGCAGTATTCTAGAATGGATCACTCGAATGTTTATTGAACCACATACAGTTGGTCTTAAGCCGTTCACTTAAGAACCTTCAATGAACAGTATGATGAACTAATGATTTTAAATAAGTTTATTAAATATTATTTAATAGAGTGTAATTGAAATAACTAAGAGAGTATATCATACAGAAGATAAAGTAATTCTGTTATTCGTTTTTCTAATATCAAAACTATCCTGGAATCTCTTTTTTATTTATTCTCTGTCCGTCGTTTGTTTTGTTCGGAGGTGTTCATGTTGGTTGTGTGAGCATTGATGAATGATTTAGTACTGTCGGAAATATATTCAAGAATGTAGTTTCACAATTTCATTTACAAAATGTATAGGTTGTGTCGTTAATTAGTCTTTACGAAAGAGAATAAACCCAATCAAACACTCAAGTAAAGTGGATGGACATCATAATGAATATAGTAGCGGTAGTGTTTTTCCACTAAGGTAGACTTCGTCTTTAATACTCTGAAATTTTTTTACGGAATTAATGCGCTATGGTACTATACGCTACATCGCTACAGTCAGTTGCCTGAGTACTATCGATTGCTTGCATATCAGTCTAACATCTCTGGATTGGTTTGTTGTGTTGACAACCATACGTAAAAATGACTGTCGAAAATTATAGCTATAGTCACATAATAGAAAAGAATGAATTTTTGAGCCAAAGATACAGAGTATTAGCATGAACATTTCCTGTGGACTGTGATAAAGCTAGAAAATTACGTAAAAATAAGAGTAAGGTTTGTCTCAACATATCTTGTTGGACATCACTTATCGGTCTAGAACTTTACAAAAGGTTAACTGAGATCCACATATGAAGAATGTTAACTAGGCTAGGCTTGTGACGTCTCCTTTGGCAAGGTACCAGCGCAGTAGTCACGTCCTTCAGACGCAGTTAAACAAGAAATGGGAAGATAGGAGATATGAGGACGACGAACTACGCACACCACGACAGAGACAAAGCAAATAACGAGAGACGGGAGACGACACATTTAGTAAGCAGTTGCGTTTGTAGGTCGTTGACATTTTCAAACTATCTTATCAATCAAACCAACTACAACGTCGTCGCTAAATTTTGGCTGTTACTGAATTAAAAGCAGCTCCATTGTAGCCACATGTGAGAAATGCAGGCAGGAACACAGGTACTGTTTTGCAATTTCACAAGATAACCTTTTTGTGCACCGCCAAGCGGCTGGGCCACGCCAAGCAATAATGATGACGTTGTAGAAATGCCCTGCAATTATGAAACAGCCTGCTGAGTATTTTCACACCATGGAGACACTGTAATGTAATAAAATAAAATTTTTATTGTTTTGTGACTATTAGTGTAATGTAATAAAATATGAGCCGTGACTTCTACAGAAAAGAAACTTACATTAATGCAATGGCTAAGCATAAAAGAGAAATAACTACTGTTGGAATATTATTGAAAGTGTAATATGTTGCTTAATTTAGCTCGACGCGTATAAGCACTCAGTAAACTATCTCAGTTCTTACGGTAGTTACGTATTCGTCGATAATTAATTGTCTATTTCTTATTTCCCAACACTACGGATGTGCTTATTGCATCAGAGAATATTTGACAAGTCTGTTCGATGAACACTACTGTTATACATAACTTATCGTGGTTTCATCTCGATTCTCCAATATAACATAACAAGAGTAGCATCTACAAATGAAATCCTATAATGGAACTGGAATCCTGTGACCAGACCTTTTCTGCCTGGGATGTTATCTCGTTATATAAAGAAAATCTGTAGGTAAAATTGTTAAATTGTTAGTAGCTGCCTCTGGTCTCGTGGGATCTGAAATAAAGTTAATTGTCCTAACCGATGGCACGTCTCGTGGATGAGCTAAAAGAAAAATGTTAAAGATTTTTCTAAGATGGCGCCTAACAATGAACATTCTTTGTTAAGGCCCATATCTACTTAAGGCGATATAGGTATCAGACTCACGATAGATCGACCACATACACAAATTCTTTTGACAAAATAACGATTGTATTTCTCGGTTTTTAAGTACAGCTTGTAAGTAGGCTGTTTATGTTTTCTCTATGTAAATAAGGCTGTTTATGTTTTCTCTATGTAAGTAGGCTGTTTAGGTTTTTTTATTGGGAACGCCACCTCTGTACGAAAATCACTGGCTGTGCTGTGTGCAGTCTGTGGCTGCTTTGCATTGTTGTAATACTCGCCATTGTAGTGTTAGGCAGCTGGCTGTGAACAGCGCGTAGCGTTGCGCAGTTGGAGGTGAGCCGCCAGCAGTGGTGGATGTGGGGAGAGAGATGGCGGAGATTTGTAATTTGTCATGAACTGCTATATTTATACATGATGATATCAAGGTAAATACATTGTTTGTTCTCTATTAATATCTTTCATTTGCTAACTATCCCTATCAGTAGTTAGTACCTTCAGTAGTTTGAATCTTTTATTTAGCTGGCAGTAGTGGCGCTCGGTGTATTGCAGTAGCTTGAGTAGCGAAGATATTTGTGAGGTAAGTGATTTGTGAAAGGTATAGTTTAATGTTAGTCAGGGCCATTCTTTTGTAGGATTTTTGAAAGTCAGATTGCGTTGCGCTAAAAAAAATATTGTGTATCAGTTTAAGCACAGTTTTGTATAAATTCTTCAAAAGGGGACGTTTCATATGTCGACCCTTAGCCTAGGATACCTCACTGGAATCTTCTGATTTTTTTCTTGTAATTTGTGTAATTAGTGTAGCTATTGTTTATTGCTAGCGAGTAACTGTAGAGAGAATCTCCTTTGTAGTTGCAGTCTTTCATTGTTGTACAGTAAAACAGGTGTGGCATGCATGCAGATTTGCACCAAGTATTTCGCAGCTGCAATTAACTAGATATTATTTTCAGTGCTATGTTAATGTGTTCCCCTATTTTTGCTCTTCAAATTGTGTTCTTCTGTGTTGTCGTGTGAAATACTGTGACAATAATGGCGTGTGAAAAACGTAATACTAGGCTCCAATGTAAACTGAGAAATGACAGTGAAAACGAAAGCAGTGTGTTAGCGCCACCGAGTAATGAATTAACTGATGTTCAAAGTAGTAATTTGGTAATTGTGCATAGGGAAATGGAGCGGGCGGCAAACAATGGCGTGGACAGTGAAACGATTAGTGAAGAGGGAAGCATTATCGATCGATCGGTCGGCAATAGCTCGCCTCAGGAAGCCGAAATGACACGACACGATCTCGCAAATACTGTAGATTCAGGTTTTGGGTCATCACCGTTTTCTCAAATGAGTCAAGACACATTTTCCACTTGTCAAAATGTGAATGTTGTCGGTGCAACTTCACTGCCGAAAAGCACTGAGGAACATGTTTCAGACACCAGTGCATTGTAATTACAATTAATGCAACAAATGGGACAAGAGCTTGAAAAGTTAGACACAATGGAACAACATCAGAGACAAACACAACAACAGTTAGACACAATGGAACAAAATCAGAGACAAACACAGCAAAAGCTTCAAAAGTTAGACACAAAGGAACAAAATCTTAAAAAGTTAGACGCAATGGAACAAAATCTTCAAAAGTTAGACTCATTGGAACAAACTCTTGAACAAACACGTGAGGATTTAACTACTGAGTTACATCACATTGAATCGAAATGTCAAAAAGTCTGTAATGACGTAAAAACACAAATTTGTGAGCATTTCCAACCTATTTTTTCGCGTCATGAAAATGCACTACAGAATCACGAAGCAGCCATAAAAGAACTGCAAACCATTGTTCATGAAAATCATGAGACCTTGCAAGCAAAATTTGACTCAGTTGCATCTACCGATTCGGTTACGCAACTTGCAAAAACTCAGGAAAACTTTAAGGACACAGTAGATACTCTGAAACTTGGTTCAGAAAAACACACTGAAGAAATAAGTACACTATCGGAGAAAGTAGCCGAACTTTCGGATCAGGTCACTAACTTATCTACAAAGGTAGATGATGATCTGAATGACACAAGACCCGTAGCCTTCACTGATACAGAAGAGTATGAACAAATTAGAAAATTCAAACAAAATCAAAATCATATCAATACACAGTACAAAAGAGAAATCCGGGAAGTGGAAGATCAGTTGGCACAAGTAGTACAAGAATTACGTATTTCAGAGGACACTCGCGCCCCAATACGGGAAGAGGGACACAGAAATACGGAACAGACACAAAATAACAACACAGGGCACTTCGGAAATTGTGAAATAAGTTGGCAAGGTACGCCGAATTTTGAGATGGAACCGCCGAAACGACGTAACAATGACCGACATGCGACTTGCCGACATGATGATTTTGACTATAAGCTGTTCATTACTACACGTAAATTCAAAACATTTAAAAATTCTGGCAACGACATTCATTCACAAGCATGGCTCCATGAATTCTCTCATTGTTTTCCTCCCAACTGGTCGTTATAACACAGATTAGAATTTATGTGTGGCTACTTGGAGAATGAACCAGCTGTAAGAATGCGATCGGTAATTCACGATTGCCACAGTGAAGGAGAGTTTTACCATGCCTTCCTCTCAGCATAATGGTCTCAAGCCACACAAGACCGAGTAAAACATGGTATCATAATGATGAAACATTTCGAACAATCTGAATTCTCCAGTCTTGTGAAATATTTTGAAGACATGTTGCATAAGAATCAATATCTTTCAAACCCATACAGCCCCTCAGAACTCATCCGCATTTGCTTAATCAAACTGCCTGAACATTTACGACATATTATTTTAGCAGGACGTTGCAAAGACGACATTGAAGCTTTTCAGGGACTGTTACAAGAACTAGAAATTGACACTGATAATTGCGGAACGCGAAAACAAGGACACAACAATTACAGGTCACATCCGTCACAATTCCGTGACGACAGAAACAATAACCGGACACGACTGGTCTATTCTTACAACGCAAATCGTGACCAAAATAGACACCACCCGTAGGACAACCGTTGGCAGAGTAATAATAGTTACAGAGAAAGATCGCATTTCCATAGTAATGACTATCACAGAGACAATCAGAGAAACAGACAATATGGGAACCAAAATAATTATTATCAAGGGAGACAGAATAACTTCAGACGCAACAGTTCAGCGCGCAGTTACGATTCAGGGAGAAATTCTCCACCACTTAACCGACAAGAAAGAAACTACAGGAACTACCGACATGACCACAGACGATGTGATCGTAATGACAGACCTGAATTGCATCAGAACTGGCGGGATTCAAACAGGGCAGGGCCTTCTCGTCAGAGTGAATTTGTAGAAGTTAGGTCTCCTAATCCCAATAACGGCGCGCGCCAACAAAGAGACAGACAATGACTCGCACAGCAGGCAGCCGCGTGCGCCCGCTGGCTCCGAGAAAAATAACATAAGACGCTAGTCTTGAGAAAAATTTTAGCATTCCTTACCGATGTATACAACTTGATAATTGCATTGAAGTTGAAATTCTGTGCACTAGGAAGAGTAAAGGTTTACACCACATTTCACATGCAAAACCGTTTATTGAAAGATAATCTGCTTTTTAACTTTGTCTTTGCCATAAAACTTTTCACTTCACATTTCTAGTACGCTTTGTCAGACTTAAGAAACTGTTAACATGCAACAATGTTTGAAGTTAAATATCCAGTCTACAACCTAGGGAACATTTTTAAACAGAAATTACGAATGCATTGTTATAGTGAACAGACGACACAGTGTTGTATTTGTACATTCTTGCTTGTTAGTTTCACGATTACGTAACGACTATAAGGCTCACATACTTAGAACATTTACCAGTACTGCTAATGAGATTTTAATGCAACATTTTGGTTTACTTGAAAATATATTCTGGATTTAAAGTACTTTCTGTGAGATACCAGATGACACAGTGGTTAGTTTATGTGACAGCTACACGATTTTATCACGACACTACTAATGAGTGACAATATACAATGTTGCTTTTGCGGTGTTTCTGTTTTATATCTGCACAGTTTTTCTGTTTTATTCTGGAAAGTAAAACATGTTTTAGTAGTAACTTTTGTGGTATAGCTACAACGAGACTGCCTTTTCCATAGCACAACAATACGTTACAGCACAGTACTTTCTTCATCATGGCAATAAGCGCAATAACTGTGATATCTATACATAAAGCATTTCACTTTTGTTTATCATGAGGTAAGTACATTGGCTTCTGCAGAACTTAGCTTTCAGAGGACAATAACTACGACACTTCCACAGAGATTATCTTACAGCAAGACGCACATTAGCACTACAGGACACGTATTTTAGTGATTAATTTTGCACTTAAATCATTTATTTTTAAAGATATTTGAAGTACAATGATACAAAGGTTTTCAGTGATACATTTCATTTCATTGCTGTAATCTGTAACACCTGAGGGTATAATTACATTAATCCTCAGGGGGGTACACGATTACTTTGTGTACCATGTGTGTGGCAACCACAAGGAACCCTAGCTAATATGGTATTTGCTTATACAACTTTACACATCGGTACCATATTTCTCTAACACACAAATTACACAGCTATCTGATCATTTAACTGAGAGATAAACATTTTTTTACTACATCAGTGTCACATGTTTACGCAATACACAGTTGGGTAACTTCACACTTATGAAACTGTATTTTGTCTGTACTTTGTAAACTGTTCATATTTTTTCAGAACCATTATGATACTATCAGAGCTTTGAATGATATATTTGGTAAGGGAGCATGATTTTAAAGTACGTTTGAGGTAGATGACACTATTGAAATGAGCAGAGAATTTTTTTTAGGTTTTGAAATTATTACAGAAAGCTATGGCGTTTTTGAGATTTGACTGAGGTGTTATGATGTTATTATTACGACGACGATGTGTACTACGCTGTTGAGATATGTTTATGATCAATAAGATGATGCTACCGTATATGAGGAATAAGAATTATGTTGGAAACCAAGAATCGTACTTTAAGAGTTATGAAATGTGCGTAAATTCGTGACTGTATCACAATGATGACGAATATTTTATTTGGACACTTATATTTATAGGATTTTCTTTCTACGGATTTGCAACGCTAATTCTTGACCTGTGAAATATTTTTATGTGAGACTGTCACTGTAGCGGAAACTGCTGTCGTAAATATTTCCGTAAGAAAGTTAAGTGACCCCCTGCACGTAATGCATAGCGGGCACCCACCTGGGCGACAGCCGCCCGAAAAAAAAAAAAAAAAAGCCATTAGCCTTTCAGAGGCGCAGGTGGAGAAAAAAAAAGGAGAGACCATTAACCTCGCTATTGACATTCCTTTGTGGAAAGCATCGCAAATAAGACACGCTCATTACTTGGAAACATATTATTATATTGTGGAGCGCCTACTTTCTGCTACTTACTGAAATGCTTATAAACTGATGGGAAATATTCTTACATCTGCAAACCTGATTATGACAAGTGTCTTTCTACGAGAGTTGAGAGCTACTGACTTACGAAATGCCACATGACTATTGAATGATATTTTTATGCTTTGGTTTGCGTAATTGCTTATTTCATTTGACATCTGTTTTCCAGCTGTGTTGCAGCATTGGTTTCATAAAATAAAATTAAATGCATTTGCTAATGTGAACACTTTCTGACAACAGATCTATTAAATAATAATTTTGTGATCCACATTCTTTAAAAAAAAGGAGCACTTGGAAAGGAAAGAACAACAAGAAGGGACTAGTAACAGTAACTGGACACATAATTTTCTTTTCAAGTACATGGTAATATATTTTTTTTACAATAAGTTGTTGTGGTGCACCACTTTAATTACTTAGACATTAAGATGTGATTATACATTTCCCTTATCTGCATTGTTATCTTTAGTGTACTATTTTTTCTGCTTGAGCTATGTCATGTTTAGATATAAGCTGCTGTTTGCCATGCATAGTGCTACTGAACTTTAATTTGTGTTACTCTGCTAAGCCAGATTTATTTTTTTATTTGCTGCGCATTGCCTCATATTAGTTGTAATGTTGAATTGCTTGGTAATTTAGATTTACTGTAGCTTGCTTTGCGATTTTCCATTTTTTTATTGCTGTTTATATTAATTGTTTTATGCGCTGCTGCATTGCCTCGTCCCTTAGTTTAGCATCTGAGCTCAGTAGATTTAAGTTAGCTTAAGAGGGGGTAGACTATATAAGAAACTAACTATTATAAACTTATAAGAAATAGGATACTGTACAGTGGAGAAAAACTATTATTGACAGAGGATGTGAACAAAATACAGAAGGCAGGCTTAGATAGGACTTTTTGGGAATAATGATGAACAAAGGGAGATCTCCATGCAAAATACTGCAGTAAAACAAACCCTGTCCTTTCCCTTTTGTGTTATCCCACTATATGTTTGTGTACCCTTGTGTATTTGTTTTCTTCCTGTCTCTGTGTAGTTTCATAGAATTTTTTCTTCTTTTAATATTAAGCTACATTCACTATGTTGAGGAATACTGTTATCCTCTAATATAATTGGCATTAATAATATGTTATTTACTTTGTAAAGATGTTAGACATTATTAATTCCGTTCTGTTTAATGCTCATGTGTGAAGTTGATGTTTCAAAAGTTATTGTGATCTTTTATGTATGTACTCATGTCATAATTCCACCGATGTATATGTTAGTTCGATTCTTTTGTAAAGCCTGTACTACAAATGTTATCTGTATTATTATGTTCTTTGATGTATTTTGTACCTTTGTTATTGTATTTTTATGTTACCAAATTGTAATTGTCACCAGTTCATGATATTATTAACTTGTTAGTTACATTTCACTGCACACGTTTCTGTTGGTCATAGTATATGGACAATATGTGAGAATTTAGGACTGTTAGTGTTTGCACGTGTGTTACTAATTCAGCAAGGGACTGGATAACAGCATTGCTGATTCTAAGGACAATTCCAAAAACTTTGTGAATCCACAAGTGGTGGTTATGGACTTGCTATATTATTCGCAAGACTCTTCGATGGTGATTGTGCACCTGCACAGTCGCCACGGATGGCTGCTAGCCATCTCTACAAGGACTAGAGTGGGTCTGCATCTATGATGACCCACCAACGCCATTATTTCTACAAGGCCTGCAGTGGGCCTGCACCTCTGGTGGCCCACCAATACCATAATCTCTACCAGGACTCCAGTGGGTCTGCTCTGTGATGACCTACCTACCAATATTGTTCCAAACGTCGAATGACTCTGCTGTGGGTTTGCTCTGTTGTGGCCCATTATCTGTCAGCATGTCAAGAGTCAGCACTGTCTTTCCGTTGGAAGGGCAACGCTACTTCTTCAAGACGGCATGGAAATCCACTACTTCCGTGTGCATTGTCTTTTACTGCTCAGACTTTGAGAAAAGAAACGGCAGTTTCACCGTGATGAATGATCAGGACTGTCTTTATAGACTGTGAGAAAATTTGAGCTTTTGACCAACATAATATCAATAAGTGTGTGCATTTGCTTTCTTTGTTATTGTAATTATGAAAAATTTTATCAAATCATTATTGGCCACTGCCCAAAAAAAATTTGTAAAATTTTTTGTGGGGAGCTTGGGGCCTATGTAAGTAGGCTGTTTATGTTTTCTCTATGTAAATAAGGCTGTTTATGTTTTCTCTATGTAAGTAGGCTGTTTAGGTTTTTTTATTGGGAACGCCACCTCTGTACGAAAATCACTGGCTGTGCTGTGTGCAGTCTGTAGCTGCTTTGCATTGTTGTAATACTCGCCATTGTAGTGTTAGGCAGCTGGCTGTGAACAGCGCGTAGCGTTGCGTAGTTGGAGGTGAGCCGCCAGCAGTGGTGGATGTGGGGAGAGAGATGGCGGAGATTTGTAATTTGTCATGAACTGCTATATTTATACATGATGATATCAAGGTAAATACATTGTTTGTTCTCTATTAATATCTTTCATTTGCTAACTATCCCTATCAGTAGTTAGTACCTTCAGTAGTTTGAATCTTTTATTTAGCTGGCAGTAGTGGCGCTCGGTGTATTGCAGTAGCTTGAGTAGCGAAGATATTTGTGAGGTAAGTGATTTGTGGAAGGTATAGTTTAATGTTAGTCAGGGCCATTCTTTTGTAGGATTTTTGAAAGTCAGATTGCGTTGCGCTAAAAAAAATATTGTGTATCAGTTTATGGACAGTCGTGTAGAATTCTTCAAAAGGGGACGTTTCAAGCTTACATTATCAGCTGATACAGCAAGATGAGCCTTACACAAGAACGTCCTCTTAGGTCCGAATCCAAGCAGATAAGATAAGTGAATGACAAAGGAAGGATAGTTCATGCGTGGAAGCGCAGGAGTCCATGGGATAACATGTCCTTTGTAGATCTGTCTCTTCTTCTTTGGCGTACTTGTCGATTGTTTATAAAATTTATCGTATTGTATAGTTTACATTTTTTAATCCCAAGTCCACCCAGGAGAAACAGTACAACACAGAAGTGTTACTTTGGACGTGCCTGGAAGCAACGTACCGGGGGAAGAAGTGTACTGTGATTCACTACAAATACCCGCTTTTTCTACGACAGTCTGGCGTCACCCTCCGCAACATCGGTGGCGCAGTGGTTAGCACACTGGATTTGCAGTCTGGAGGACGGTTCAAATCCGTGTTCGGCGATCCTGATTTAGGTTTCCCGGGGTTTCCATAAATCGCTTCAAACAAATGCCGTGTTGGTTGCTTTGAAATGGCACTGCCGATTTCCTTCCCCATCCTTCCCTAATCCGATGGGACCGATGTCCTTGTTGTCTGATATTTCCCCGAAATCGACCAACCAAACGGCAGCACTCCGACGCTGTAACTCAAAACGAAATAAAATAATGTTGTATCTTGCATCGGAGTTCTGTAGCTACACTTTGCCAGCGGCATTGCCTCCACAGTCCCCACACCTTCACCTCTACACCATAGTGGCACATCTCACACCGAGTTATCAAAAAGTGTTGTCAGAAGGTCTGGTGGACCCTGTCTGGCAACTAGTAGCAGCACAGTCGACTTCCACGCTGCACGGCTTCGCAACCGCAGCACGCAGTTTCGTCAGACAGTGAGGTGAGTAAGCAGACTATTCCGATTTTTGTTGTTTTTTTCCTAGTGATCACAGACTCTAAGCGAGTGATGGATAGGTATTTGAGGCTACGTCTATACAGTTGACAGTTCCTCGGTGACGTTCAAAAAATGTTCAAATGTGTGTGAAATCTTATGTGACTTAACTGCTAAGGTCATCAGTCCCTAAGCTTACACACTACTTAACCTAATTTATCCTAAGAACAAACACACACACCCACGCCCGAGGGTGGACTCGAACCTCTGCCGGGACCAGCCGCACAGTCCATGACTGTAGCGCCTAAGACCGCTCGGCTAATCCCGCGCGGCTCCTCGGTAATGCAAAGGAGTATTATTCACGACCTGTGAGATGTGGTCACTCTAAGTTTACCATTGGTAGAGTCTAAAACACAGGGTATCACTAGTCGGAAGGGAGTTAAAGCACTGTTAATGAAATGGCGCATTTGAAAGTAGATCGGTCAAACTCGTGTAATAGGCTTGCAAATAGGGGTCAAGGACATGAAACAACAGAGAAACTGAGACAGGACAAGTTACTCTCTCACCTATTTTTCCCATACAGAAAGTTATTAAAGACTTTATTACAACCTGACGCACCTTGAACGTGACTCCAGGTAGTTAACGGCCTGAGCAGACGTTGATGGAGCCTGGTATGGCATTAAAAGCATGAGGTAAGTCTATGATTCTTAGCTTGTAGAAACGACTTGTTGGGAGCTGAAAGCAATTGGCGGCGAGCCCATCCCTTAGTAAGTCTTGCCAGATAGGCCCACAGCCGTACAGGGCAGACAGCTCAGCCCCTTGTCGGGACAGGGTTCCAGCAGAACAATGCCGCGATATCTGCCATGGCGATAGCAGAAGCCTGGGCAGGGGCGAACGTCTAAAGGAACGCATCTACCTAGTGCAGTCTTAAACTGGGCTCTCTGCAGAGCCACTTGCAATAAAAATTCACATGTTTTTGTGTTCGCAGATATTGCAAGTGGCCAATGAGCCACTTCCCTCGGCCGCCCCTATTGTATAAGAAAATACCGGTATTTGGGAAATCTTAAGATACAAATTTTTAATACACCTCATCGCTAGTACTAACGAGCTCCAAGGCACAGGTGATTTAGATAAAGATCTTCGAGACTGTATCTGTTTGCTTGTTCCCATAAAAAGAGACATGACTTCGAAGAAGTCATCTCTTCCCTTTTGCCCTTTTGTGAAAACTTTAAAAAGCCAGTAATTGGCAGTTTTTTTTTGGAGATACAAACTGGTGTGAAGGCGGTGTCGTTCGTGCCTTTTGCGAGAAAACGGAATTTTTATCTGAATAGGTGGGAAGCACTGGAGTGCAGGACTTTGGGCTCATAAGGGACTTCTGATCGAAGCTCTGGCATGTGTGGTTGGTACTTGGGACCTGTCCCAAGACTGACTTCACTTGCAAGTAGTTAGACTGGGCAGCCTGTGGTTAAGTTCTTACTGTACTGACAGTGTGACTTCCAACGTCTCGGATTACTCGTTTGCCGAGGGCACACTAATTCGTTTTTGGTTCACCAGTATTGACTTTTGGTATCCTTGTGCTCTCTGTCGTATAACTGAGCGAAATTGGTCCTAGGTACGACCAGCGAATGGGTGTGTCACACACTAAAATCAACCATCATTTCAGGTCTCTGGTAGAGAGTTAATTGCGATCCGTCTGCCTGGTCGCTGGATCGTGAGATTTTTGCATTTATTTCGTGGCTGCGATCGATTTACAGGTGCTGCTTCCACGTCTCACGGCCTCTGCCGCACGCATCTCGTCAGCTTCAAGTCACATCGCCGCACGAAGTCAAAAGGGTAACGCACAGCCTTTCCCGCGTTGTCAGGACGTACAGATCTCAATCGCCACTTGGTCTCAGCTCCACGTACGTAGCGAAACTTAAGTAGATTTCATTAATCAAAGTCTGCTCAGTGTCAGATCAATTCAGCTTGAGTTATCCACATTTTTAGGACCAGAGTACTTGACTCACTGATCACCTACTTAAATTGTCTTTGCCAATCAGGAGCCACCCAGTGGAGTATTTAATCATAGGTTAGTTGTTTAGGAAATTCAATGTATAACTTGTTTAGTATAATTTATCTCTTGTTTGGTGAAATAAATGGTGTTAGTACACTAAATTTTGACAACATTCTCAATCAATTAAATAGTCCAAACAAGCTATCATTGAAAACCAACTCCTTTATTGGATCCAGCCACGTCCTGTTTGATCACTTCCTTCTCTGGAAGGTCGACATGCAGTTAACTGCTGATTTCTTTAGGGTTAGGTGGCGGTTACGGCGTTAGTAATAACAAGTGATAAAGCTATGGTTGGTAGGACAAGAGGTGTGCAGTCATTTGAAGAATTGAGAAAAGGCCTGTTTTAAAGGCACAAGAAGGAAAAGAACGCAAGGTTTTCCACGAGCAGTTGGGTAACCTGTCAAAGGAAGAATAAGGAGTTGGCAGTGACTCATTTTTATGGCGCTTACCGCTTGTATTTCAGGAAGTGTGAGAACGAGTACTGTAAAGCATTTATACATTGCGGTCAGATTAGCCACGTAGCATGAAGAAATTTATGTAGTCCGGAGGAAATATTTCCAACCTCAGTGTGATAGGTGTGTTGTGGTTGGACACCTAGGGGCACAGGGTAAAATAATCAGGTGTTAAATAATCAGGTGTTAAACACGAAAGGGAAGCCCGGGTCCACTATGCAGATTTCTGGATAAATGGGGATACAGATACAGAATGTGTTTGTAGTGGGGACAATGACAGATGAGAGGTACAAATTTTTATTGTATACAGTGGTGGATGTGTCGGTGGGAAGTGTGGAAGTCATGGGGCAGAGGCCATTAAACACTCCGTGCTGTAATTTACGTGGGGTGGAGAGTAATGGGTAGTCTTTGGGTTCATAGTGACAGAGTTTAAAGTGGGGACACAGCTGTTTAAGCAATCAGTAGAAGTCAAGCCCCGAGTAAGTGCTGCTTACTGCATGATCTACAGATTAGACTTTTTGACAACGCAGCACGCAAAACCGAGTTTAGGTGACGGATAGTTGAACTTAGAAGGAAAAAATTACAGCTAGGAGAGACAATCACCAGCGAAGTACGATGCAAAGTGCGTAGTCTTAAGGCGTGAATCACTTGAATTGTGGTCAACGACACTTAGGATTAATTCACATGATAAAGTGGGACCAGAATGGCCTGTTAATGCATTGTGCTTGATAGAATCGCTGGTAGAAAATGATATGCTAGACGCATCAGGTTGCTCAGTATGGTGAAGCATAGTTTGCGTAATGGAAGAATTGTAATGGAAAGTAAATGCCCCTGAATTTAACCGGCCGCTGTGACCGAGCGGTTGTAGGCGTTTCAGTCCGGAACCGCGCTGCTGCTACGGTCGCAGGTTCGAATCCTGCCTCGGGCATGGATGTGAGTGATGTCCTTAGGTTAGTTAAGTTTTTAGTAGTTCTAGGGGACTCATGACCTCAGATGTTGTCCCATAGTGCTCAGAGCCATTTGAAACATTTGAACCCTGAATATAGATAAGTTTTGGCGCCAATTGAGTACAGCGCACCAAGGGAATGTCGGCAAATAATTTAGGAAGCCTGGATGAAATGTGTAGAGGCTCAGTGTGCATCAGCGTAACGCCTAAATTGCCAATAAAACTGCACTGCGTAGGAAGCTGGAGCATCTTAAAGACATGGACAGAGTGAAGATGGAGAAATTATTGTCTAAATTTGAGGATTTGTCTTTTATTCAAGGGTGTTTACCAGAAACGCCTACAACGCAGTATCGTATCTCTACAAGCACTAAATAAATGCCGTGTGGCTATGGCTTCCCGTGGGATAGACCTTTCGCCTGGTGCAAGTCTTGTCGAGTTGACGCCACTTCGGGGACTTGCACGTCGATAGGGATGAAATGACGATGACAAGGACCACACGACACCCAGAAAATCTCCGACCCAGCCAGCAATCGAACCCGGGTCGTTAGGTATGACATTCAGCCGCGCTGACATTCAGCTACCAGGGGTGGACTCTACGAGCACTGAGTGAGCGGTATATCGTAGTCCTTACCGTAAACCGCGATGTTTACAATCAGTATGAGCAGTTCACCGAGTTCATTAGCCCGCGCCTGGTAGTCTGAGCACGTTCGTTGCCCGTTAGAGAGTCTCTGGTTTTCTCTCTGGTGGTAGAGAGGATGTGGGCTGTGCGAAACGGCAAGGCTGCAGCCAGCACAAATTGATTGCGGTGTATGGTGTGTTCGGTGGAATGTAGGGAGTTCACAGAGAGCAATTGGTCACCATTGCCAGGGCACCGTTTTCCTGGTGTGAGAGTTGGCGGTCGACGTTCCCTGCGTGGGGCAGTGCGGGTGTTGACTTCTGCTGGGGCAGCCTAGTCCTACCCTGGTTGTACTTGTTGGCGCACTATCTTTGTTCCTCCCGGAAAGTTTGGTGCAATTCTGCGAAGCGTACAGTTCGTGTTCCCTTCTGAACTAGACAACTGAAACGCCTTCACCATAGGATTTTCTGGAGCACAGAGTCAACTCCTTCTTCGGATTCCTTGGTCGATGAAGGATCCAGGCTCCGCTTCGTTATGGACACGGGCAAAAATAGCTTGTATCTTAGGATGACACCATCCAACAGGCGCTAGAAGAAGGGCTGGGGAAAACTATTGGACACCTTTGTTAACGAATATTCTTTAAAACAATTTCTTAACCAACAGACCAAGGTTCAACTTGAAAAATACGCTTAAGTTTAACATTGAGCTTTCACCCTTAAAAAAAGCTTTAAATCTGAAACCCCAGAAGCAAATCAATTTAGATATTCTGTAGAGCTTTTTTTCAGAAATAAAGTTTCATCAAAACATTAAGTATTAATAATTTACACTGAATATCATGTCGAGGTGCAACGTAACCTGAAAAATAAAGTAGTAGAGCGGGCCCATGTCATGTCAGGGCACCAACTTGCAGACGACACAACAGACCCAAGACCTAGACATCAGAATCCAGCTCCCCGGAGGCGACAGGCCTAGAGAGGATAGTGCGCTACAACATATACATCAAAGCTCTCTTAAGCAGTGAAGAGGTTACATATATCCTTCGCCCAGCTGTAAATGAAATTCAATAACTAATGTTAAGTTACGATTATGCTACAGAATGTTAACTGGCCTCTTGATGCTAGTTAAAGTTAACAGCTTCGAGCGAGATAAACATTTAAAGCGGGAATTACTACTGATCACGGATCAAAATTACTTGTATGAAAGGCACGTAAAGAATGCCGAAAATACCTCGAAAACTTTGTGCGTCATGTTTACAGAAACGCTCGTGTATCTACAGATAAGGCAAAACATGTGTTCGCTTATTTTGACCCCTCTGTCACTGAGTTATGGCACTTGCCGTGTTTTCCTCGTTAGTGTTAAAAGAAAATATTATTACACATTACGTCTTTACTACAAGTTACGTCACTATGTTATGTTTTTCCATGGGTTTTGCGTCAAAGACTGCCAGATATTATTTACGAAAATGATGTAAGGTGGCTATAATTTCACACCTTACAAGCACTCATCCACATACTTTGCCGCGATCTACAACCACATTAGGTATTATTTGATATATATGAAAATTTGAATATTTGATATTAATATTTGATATATATGAATATTTAAAGGAGACTGACATTGTCACATACGCCTTGTAAATAATTGTTAACGCTTATTGCATGAAAGGTGACGGACTGTCTTTATTATAAAAACGGCGTAATGAATGATTGCCTATACTAGTAGAGGCTGGAACGCCAGTGGAAATGAAACAGCTGGCGGAACTGAAGCCCTGGGTGGAAGACCCAAACAGGTGTGCTGGTCCTGCTTAAACACAGGAAATAGCAAGATGGACGTCGTAGCACCTAAGCGCTGGAGCACAATTGAGTCGCAACCGGATGGTTTTGTAGCCGAACCAGAAGGATTATACTTCGGAACGGTAAAAATCTTGGACGCAGGTGAGGGGAACGAAGAAAGGGCACCTCGGAAATCATGCAGGCTGGATTATTTCCAAGGATTTTTACTCAGAAGCGCACCATTGTACTAGTATAGGTTTTTCCTCGCAAACTTTCCGTGCTGGACGACAAAAGACTAAAATATGGTTGGTCGGCGTTCAGAAGAATCTGTAGAGAGCGACAATATTCCGTGGTTTCGGGAATATGATTCGTTTTCGGGATTACGAGGGTGGGGAGCCAAGCCTTGCTGGGAAGACAGCACTGGAGAGACGCGGTCTTCCGTTTTGAGCTCCCGTGTGTGACTGTCGCACCCCCCTCATATTAAGTTATAAGTTGGCACAGTGGATAGGCCTTGATAAACTGAACACACTTCAATTGAGAAAACAGGAACAAGTTGTGTGGAAATGTGAAAAAATAAACAAAATATACAAACTGAGTAGTCCATGGGCCACATAAGCAATATCATGGAGAACGTGAGCTCAGGAGCGCAGTAGTCCGCTGGTAGCGTGAGCAGCTGCTGAACGAGAGGTCCTTGGTTCAAGTCTTCCCTCGAGTGAAAATTTTACTTTCTTTTTATTTTTGCATAGTTATTATCTGTCCGTTCGTTCATTGACGTCTCTGTTCACTGTAATAAGTTTAGTTTCTGTGTTTTGCGACCGCATAGCAAAACCGTGCGATTAGTAGACGAAAGGACGTGCCTCTCCAATGGGAACCGTAAACATTTGATCGCAAGGTCATAGGTCAACCGATTCCTCCACAGGAAAACACATCTGATATATTCTGTACGACACTGGTGACGGCATGTGCGTCACATGACAGGAATATGTTGTCGACCCACCAAACTTGTACACTTGGCGAATTGGTAAAAAGATTCTTCTACCTTGCCCGATTTAGGTTTTCTTGTGGATGTGATAATCACTCCCAAAAAAGTGATGAAAACATAAGAGTTTGTCACATAAACTGAAAATAAAAAGTTAAACTTTTCACTCGATGGAGGATTTGAACCAAGGACCTCTCCTTCCGCAGCTGCTCACGTTATCACGAGACCACGGCGCTCCTGCGTTCCCAGTGCCCTTGATGTTGCATATCTTCGCATGAACTACTCAGTTTGTATATTTGGTTTATTTTTTCACAGTTCCACACAACTTCTTCCTGTTTTCTCAATTGATCTGTGTTCAGTTTTCCAAAGCCTATCCACTGTGCCAACTTATAACTAAATCTGAGGGGGGTGCGATGGGGAGGTTCCCTTGTCAGTATCATCTTCTTGTTAGTACGGATGGACTTGCTGTCTTTGCTCTCACGAGATTTTATAGTTAGAACGGTGAGGCACTGTACTGTTGTGAACTTATACGATTCTGGACTTCGCCTCCAGGCTGGAAGTCGTCGTTGAATACGCAGCGTTCAGTGACTGAGAGCACTCCTTCTACCTACACTTACGTTGAGACGTTATCTGAACTCCGTCCTTGTGGCTGGGAGTTCACGTTTCTCGCCTGTTGAACACAGAGAGGAGAAGACAGTGTTAGAGTATAGTAGTCAGAGGACCGCCTTCAGCTGCCCTACTCTTTGAAAGAGTTTATTTTATGGCTGGAGTTCTTCCATCGTTGCAGACATGTATGAGAACCATCACTCCGACGCACCAGACGCAGTACATACGGTGATATTGCTAACTGCTTTGGCTTATTAGGGGCTATAAGGCTAAACAGCTGTGATCACATAGGACTTATTTCCACTGACGTTGCACTCTATTGTAGATCATCTTTAAAAGTAGCGTCTTCTTGTGTTTGGTACATAGATGATGTCAGTCATGTCGCGTTATTTATATTAGATCGCGCAGTCATAATAAAAGGGCAGAGTCGTTCAATCGATCAGTAATTTTAGTTAGGAGATATAGACATTTGCAATAAAGATTTTTTACATACAATAAATGTATAAGCAGCAACAACGTTTATCATTTAGTATAATTAGTTCCCTTAATCATTCATTTCTGTTTAGGTTGGAATTTATATGTTAAAGAGCATTAGAGATCCTAAGATCTGCTGCAGGGGGTAGTCAGACAAGGCCAAACCTTCATTTCAGCATTTATTATTTTCCGTTGCCCACAGTCATTTGACACCCGCTGCATTAGCATCTTGGAATGTACTGAAATCTGTCTTAGATGCACAACTGCTTCCTTTGTCGTTCTGGACAATCCTTTGCACTCTTTCTACGGCGCACCAAACCACACTTTAACTGATAAGTGGAGAGCTCATACTTTATTATCCGAGCCTGCAAAGGGAAAGAATAGCGGCATAAGGAAGATTTATGGTGGTTGCTGCAACCTTTCCATCGAGACCCACAAATCAGAGTTAAGATCCACGGGGAGTGGCGTTTCTACCGGTTTTCTGGCAGTGCTACAGGAGACGCAGTGCCTGAAGAAACTTCGATGTCAGATAAGCGAGCGAGGAGAGCTTAGAGCTCTAACGCAGCAGAGACAAGGCAAGCTCGTCTTGAGTTTATTTACAGGGCAGCAATACAAAACAGTATTTTCTGATGTGCACAGGTGACTTTTATGTTACTTGACAAGTTAGAGACGAATAAAACTGTATATTTTATACAGAACTGCGTTAGTTGTACAGGAATATTTTCTCATGTGGAATTGCGGCTATCACATTATTCAGTACGTTGTGAATATATATAAAAAAGGGATAGTTGAAATAAAAAACGAACAAGATTTGTGAATGCGCCAGCTACAGGAACTAACCACATTGCTGATGCTAAGATTTGAAAATTCTTTTCTCAACGAATTATTAACATAATTGCTAGCGTAGAGATCAGCTACACTTTAGAGATCATCTTGAATTTAGTAAAAAAACTGCTAGCAATACAAGTACTATCCTGGTATTGGAGAAGTATTTTTACTATCCTTGTGCACTGCTTGAGGAGAATACATCTCTTCCATCCTATTTCGTGTTCTAGTCTCTGATACCGTGATTTACCTGGGTGAATCTACTTTTATCTATCATGTGCAAGCCACTTTACAGTGTGTGATACTATTGCCATCATTTCGCTTATTTCCTGTTCCGGTACAGAGGACCGACGCTAAGCCTCCGTGTCGACTCCAATCACACTGAATTCCCCCCATTTGGAACGTACGCTTGTTGTTTTGAATGGCATTCATATCTGTGATAAACAACGCCTCTCCTGGTGTACCTATCACTGGATTTTGGTGCGTATCTCCGTAAGGCATTCGTGCTTATTTTACGAACGCCCCTCTTCTTTAGGTATTGCCTATAATCTGTTGTTCCTACTTTTCAAATGTTCCAGAGTGACAAGAATCCAGACTCATGAATCGGCCAGACTAATTTATTGTCAGTAATTTATTTTGAGGTCGCTTCAGAAGATTACTCCCACATGTTTTACGGTTCTTACTTTTACCAGTAATTTACCGCTAATTGTGTAATCCAACAGTAATGGGTCTTTCACTTACTTATGAACAAAACGTTACATTTATTTTCGTTAAGGGACACAAGCGTCAATCCTTCACAGGTTTTTTTTTCCGTTTCGCTTCTGATGCGTTCACCAAGTCAAACAGTTAAATGTGACAGGAAGAGGAATCCATGCCACTGCATAGTCGCGTTTCTGAGATTGGCTGATTCTAAGATGGGATAAAATAAATTATTTATTATACTAAAGGAGACGGAAATTTAATTGTATAGGAGACTGGAATTCATAAGCAGAAAATAGAGGAGAAGGGACAATAGTCACAGCATATGGATTAGGTGAAAAAAGGATGAAAGAGGAAGCCGCTGGTAGGATTTTCTACAGATCACAATTTAAAGATTGCAGAGACATTAAGACAAATGAAAGAAGATTGTACGCGTGAAGAGATAACGGCTCGAATAGGTAATTCTTTGGTACCACAAAGACTTAGAAAACAGATTCCAAACTCCGAAACATTTCCAGTACCATACCACGTTGTGACTGAAGATGTAATTGAAAAATAGTGCTTAGTCGACCCTACTCTTAAAGAGTATAACTGCCGGATAGCTGGAACAATGCGTGGTTAATCTGGCTCGCCGGCCATCTAAGAGGGCGAGCACACAGAGCCGTATTTCTTGCATTAAGTTCAGACAACAACTCCATGTACCTGCGAAGCTTGCTTCCCTGGAGCTGCAGTTTCAAAGTAAATCGCTGGTTGGCAACACAGAGTGATTTTTCTCGTACCTTGCGAACACTAACTACTAGCACACTTAGCGGACGACAAGCCTATACTACGTATGCCGCGAAAGCGAGTGATAGTAATTGTGGTAAATCACTACCAAACATCTACCTTGCATATAGAAAATAATTAGTAACATCTATCAACTACGAGTGAAATCAAAGTTCTGGATAAATGTGAGTTCACACAAGTTCCGTGAAAATCCGTTACAGCCCTCGAGTCCCAGTGAGAGAAGACATATTGAAGAATGCACAGGAACGACTAGGCAAAAAGACACGACGCGAAAGAAATCCTTAGGAAACACATGAGAAATGACTCGACAAAATAAAAGATAAAACAAATGAACTAGACAGGGATTATAGCCGCCCCTAACAAATCAAGAATGGTAGAGAATAACTGCAAAATAAATGAGCATGATTGTTGGATACGTGCTGCGTACAGACAAGGAAATAGCTCCATGCACACCTGGAGCTGATACGGCAAACCCATAAGAAGTAACGAAATGAAGACTAAAATGTAGAAGGAATATACAGAAGCATCATAAAATTTTAAGAAGCTTCAAGACAGCATTATGGAAAGTGATTGTGAAATAGATGGAGATGGGAGATGTGAGACTGCGAGAAGAAAATGACCCATATTCTAACAGAGCCCTGACAGCGCCTCCACAGGCTATTCGGTGGTGCCAGGAAGTATCCCCATCGAATGAAGATGGTGGAAGAAATTTTCATTACGAGTATTTCGAGAGCAGGGGAGGATAGGTGGTGAAGAACCAGCTTTCGTACGTATGCCATGGATTATATTCTAATGGAATGGGGATACGTGAGACAGTTTGTGGTAACCCGTGAGCCGGATGTAGCTGTTAAGCTTCGCGACCCCTGGGTGCTATTCGAGTGGAGTATGCTATGTACTGGCGATTAGTCAGATATCAATTTTACGGCCAATAATGAATACCAAACGACTCTTCCTTTTTTTGTGGTATTTGGGAGGATCAACGGCGAGAGAACTGTTTTACCTGATATTAACATACATATAAGTGGCGAAACACCCTCGGACATCAAGGAGAATCTAATAATGTGAATACCAAAAGTTAAGTATCGTCAGGTGTTTTACAGAACCATCAGTTTAAGCTTTGTAGGAGGTGACCTAGGGTAGGACCCAGTTTTGGAAAATTGTACAAACCCGGAAGGCATGTCTTAAATTAAAAACTAAATAAAGCAAAAGATATATTTATAGCTACTGTAGTTTTAGATAAGGCTTTCGGCAATCTTGACTGAAGTAGACTGTCTTTCAAGAATTTATTAAATACAATGTGTACAAGACATTAATTTGCTAACTTAACTTACATCATTTGCATACTGAGATAGTGACTATATTCTTTCTTTATACTTAATGACGTGAAATGGATTGTAAGGTCACCCTCATATGGTGCACTGACATCCCTTGGTTGACGATATTCAGTGATGTAGTCGGTGGCTTTGACGTAAGTTGGCTTCCTTATAAACGTTTTTTTTTTTTTTATCATCGCTGGGTTTTGAGGAGTCCACGATCGATTTCTTGCTTTTTGTCGACTGTCTTCCGGAAATCTGTAGCTTTGTGGGGTTTACAAGGTGCTGTTAGCTGCTATCAGGGCCTCAACGAAGGATAATGTGTCTGCCAAGATATGAATTATTGTGTTTCGCACTATTTTAAGATGCATAGCACTCTTTTTGCGTGGGCTGATTTGACTCCCTTCAGTCGTTTGAGGAAAGTTTCCAGGTCAGCTGTAGGCCGTACGATGCAGTGTGATCAATCTTTATGCTGAATAGTCTCAAGACTGTCCTCATAGATATCACACACAGCTTCTTTGTCTCATATGTCGCCCTCGCCACTCTTGCTAATCTTTCTTCAATGTAACTGGATATGGTACAATCTGTCACCGGTACTGAAGTTTTCGATTTTGATCATTTCGATTTCTTGTTTTCCGCATGTAAGTTTGTCATTCTTCCTAGGGCACCTCTTATCTCAAGTTATGAAGAGGTCGTCTTCCTTGGGACCACTCCTCCAGTTTGTTAATGGCTTTTTGCCGGGGCCCTCTTTTTTGTGATAGATATGTTATATTAACCTCTGGGTAAGTTAAAACTGTGTGACGAACTGGGACTCGAACCCAGGACATTTTCCTTACGCGGAAAACTGCTCTACCAACTGAGTTACCCAAGGTCGACTCACGACCAAGCCGCACAGCTTTACTTCCGCTAGTATCTGGTCTCCTGCCTTTCAAACTTTACTGGAAATCTCCTGTGAAAGTTGCAGGGCTATCAGTCATGCAAGATAGGGTTCTGCGTAGACATTGAATAGCCTGGGAGACAGACTGAATTTTCTCTCCATGAGTGCCATTCCCGCTAGTTACACAGGAGAATGAAATGTAGGAGATGAGGCGCTGACAGAAGTCAAGCTGTCAGGAATATTCGTGAGTCGTGCTTGGGTAACTCAATCGATAAAGCACTTGCCCGAAAAATGCCGTTCCGCCACATAGCCTTAATCTGGTAGGAAGTCTCAAATCAGGCCACACCCACTTCGGATAGAAAATTCATCCAGGAAAGTAGGATCATCTCATCCAATACAGCGACATTCTCACTTCTTCCGATTGTATTTTTTGGATCACGTAATGGATAAGCACGTTGAATGTAGTGGGAGTTACAGGGTCTCAGTGTAGTATTCGGTTTTCTGGACACCTTGCACAGTGGGTTTCCATAGAGCCTCCTCGAAGGATGCTTGCTCTGAACTTGTGAAATTGATTGTACTGTGTCCAATTTTTTCTGTTAATATTTCTTATATCGTCGAAAGCTTGACTGCAATCGACGAATCTTGGTTAAGCACACCCTTTCGGTTTAGACGGCCCTTCGCTTATGAAATGGGTAGCGTGACCGACTGCTTGGGTGGCTGATCATCGTCGTCGTCCTCATCATGTACATTTTCGGGTTAGACATTTTTGTCTGTCCTGAAACAAATAAATTTAAAGTTGATTGCACCATCTTCTTCGTGGTAGTCGTGTCCTTCTTCTACCATTTTGTCTGTTGTCATAGATTTTACCCATAATCCATTTTTGATCTATACGTAGGAGATGGTCCTGCCGTTCCTTTCTATGCATTTGCATCTTTCCTGCTATTCCTGTAACGTGCAGCTCCACTGTCTCGCTGTTCCTCTTACTATCCAGTTTTAATCTTTTAAAAGGTTCCCTGTAATTTTTGGTTGTTGAAGTCCACAATTCAGCTGCATAGAGCAGCAAAGGTGCAGTCATAGTACAATAGAGTTTAAGTACTGTCACCTTCTTTGTTCTCTTCAGGGGCGCTCTTTTAATCGTAGTTACCTTAGTAGTTTCTTCTCAGGATCATTACCACAAACTTAAGAGATTTCACAGCCCAATTACTTGAAGAAATAGACTTGTTCCAGTATGTTATTTTCGATCATGAATATTCTTTACACAATAGACTGTACCTTCAGTTTCCGTAGGGATACAGTTAAATTATATTGTTTTGCCATTAGGTGTTAGGACCATAGAGCTCGTTTTAGGTTGTCTCCCGTATTCTCCATTCTAACTTGCTCATCTGCAAAAAGTAATGAGTTGAATACTGTCCGTCTGTATGGATAGGAATCTTCCTTTTCATGTGGCCATTGATTGACAATGTCATTTACATGTAAAGGGTGTTCGGAAATACCAGTTACAAACTTGTAGAGCTTGTAGCGAGAGTGAGTACGTAATATTTTGAATAGGAACCCTTGTCCGGAAATGTGATCCAGCAACCTAAAGAGCGTCAAAGTTACAGGCGCCTGTGTATGTATATACCGGGTGTTACAAAAAGGTACAGCCAAACTTTCAGGAAAGATTCCTCAGACACAAATAAAGAAAAGATGTTATGTGGACATGTGTCCGGAAACGCTTAATTTCCATGTTAGAGCTCATTTTAGTTTCGTCAGTATGTTCTTCCACCTACGCTCAATGGAGCACGTTATCATGATTTCATACGGGATACTCTACCTGTGCTGCTAGAACATGTGCCTTTACAAGTATGACACAACATGTGGTTCATGCACGATGGAGCTCCTGCACATTTCAGTCGAAGTGTTCGTACGCTTCTCAACAACAGATTCGGTGACCGATGGATTGGTAGAGGCGGACCAATTCCATGGCCCCCACGCTCTCCTGACCTCAACCCTCTTGACTTTCATTTATGGGGGCATTTGAAAGCTCTTGTCTACGCAACCACGGTACCAAATGTAGAGACTCTTCGTGCTTGTATTATGGACGGCTGTGATACAATACGCCATTCTCCAGGGCTGCATCAGCGCATCAGAGATTCCATGCGACGGAGGGTGGATTCATGTACCTCGCTAACGGAGGACATTTTGAGCATTTCCTGTAACAAAGTGCTTGAAGTCACGCTGGTACGTTCTGTTGCTGTGTGTTTCCATTCCATGATTAATGTGATTTGAAGAGAAGTAATAAAATGAGCTCTAACATGAGAAGTAAGCGTTTCCGGACACATGTCCACGTGAAACATTTTCTTTCTTTGTGTTTGAGGAATGTTTCCTCAAAGTTTGGCCGTACCTTTTTGTAACACTCTGTATATACAGCGCGATTCCGTAATGATCGTATAGTCTTTCTAGGATGACGGAAAAGTATAAATGAATCAATTTGAGGTAAGAGTACCTGTACAGCAAATGAACAAGTCCAAAATTATAAGCGAAAACCATTCTGATAGCTATAATAGTGGAATATATGTACGACAGCGTTGTTACTAAGATTGTACGGAAGGCGACTTTCAGAGGTCGTAGTATGCAGACCAAAACAAGAGAAAATTTCTGCTAACGACGGGTTCTACAATGCGTAGCTTAAGAGCTATGAGCACTTGTTCTCTAGGGGAGAAGTGTTCCACAGTAGCGAAGACGAACACGTGCTCATAGCTACCCAGGTATGGATTTCAGAGCCCATGTTTCCTGGACATTTCTTCCTTGTTTTGGTCCATACGACGGCCTCTGGAAGTTGCCTACCTTATGGTCTTAGCAGTACCAGCACATGTATTCCCCTGACACAGCTATCACCTCGGTTTTTCGCTTGTAACTATCGGCTCGTTCGTTTCCGGTTCAGGGACCGAGAGAGGACTCGAACCTCCGGCGAAAGGGGCCGCGCAGTTCGTGACAGGGCGCCTCAAACCGCGCGGCCACAACACGTGGCGAAGCAGTAATGGAAATCAAAGTACAACTGAAGAAGGATTTAAAGCTCTGGGAGAGATTAAGATGTTGGTCGATGACACTGTAATTCTGTCAGAGACCATAATGTACCTAGACGAGCAGTTGAACGGAATGGACTGTGTCTTGAAAGGAGGATAGAAGATTAACATCAACATGAGTAAAACGATTATAAAGAAATGTTTTCGAATTAAATCAGGTGATGCTGGGGGAATTCGATTAGGAAATGAGACGCTTAAGTAGTGGATGAGTTTTGCAACTTGGGGAGCAAAATAACTGATGAACACAGAAGTAGAGAGAACATGTACTAACAATGACAGGAAAGGTGTTTCTTAAGGAGAGGACTTTGTACACATCGAACGTAAATTTAAATGTTAGGAAGTCTTTTCTGTAGATATTTGTCTGGAGTATAGCCTCATATGGAAGTGAAAGGTGGATGATAAGCGCTTTTGGCAAGAAGAGATTAGAAGATTTTGAAATGTGGTTTTACAAACTAATGTTGAGGATTAGATGTGTAGATTACATACTAATGAGGAAGTGCTGAATAGAACTGGGGAGAAAAGAAATCTATATCTTAAACTGACAAAAAGAAATGATTATTCATAGGACACATTCTGAGACATCAAGAAATCATCACTTCAGCACTGTAGGGATATGTGGGAAGGAGGGGGGGATTATAGGGGGAGACCAAGAGACAAATATGCTGTCCAGGTTCAAATTGTTGTAGGTTGCATCAGTTATTCAGAGATTAAGAACATCCCGCAGGTTAGAGTAGCGTGCAGAGCTGCATCAAACCAGTCTTCGGACTGAAGAATACAACAGGAACAATATCGCAAGCTAGATCAATCGTTCTGGCGATATGTTGTAACCTCCCCGTGAAAATATGAAAATGAAAAGAATTGAATAGAATTACGAATAGTGCCAAATGTTAGCTTCCCACAGTAATAAAATTCAATGATAATAAAAATGTGCAAAAATGTTAAGTCCCCACAAAATTAACGTTAAGATCAACCTGATGAATTTTATAAGGGCAGCATCGCTGACCTTAGGTCCTGTGCAATAATTAATCTGATAAATTGAAGGGCAGCATCGCTGACCATTGGCCCTGTGCAATAATTAATCTGATAAATTGAAGGGCAGCATCGCTGACCTTAGGCCCCGTGCAATAATTAATCTGATAAATTGAAGGGCAGCATCGCTGACCTTAGGCCCTGTGCAATAATTAATCTGATAAATTGAAGGGCAGTTCGCTGACCTTAGGCCCTGTGCAATAATTAATCTGATAAATTGATTCTGGGAGGAAAAGCATAGGAAATATCGTTTCAGTTGGAATGACTCTTTTCTTAAAAAAGATTGCTTTGAAAACAAAATTATTATTGGGGCATTTCTTGAACAAATTAATTACAATTAACAGATGTTATTGGCTGAGCGCAATGCTGCTTCATTACCTTATTTAACAATATACCTCTTCCCGAACCTTAACCAGAGACCCATGTCGACGCCCGCCGACTCCTCACACACAACTCCGACTCGCAACTGCAACTACATGCTCTCGCGACTCGCAAAGTACAACTACCTTCTCGTAACTGAGTCCATCTCGCAACAGAACACTCGCGCGGTCAAGCGCAGACTAGCAACGATAAATAACTCTCTGGTCAGAGATTCTGTCATGCCTCGCCATCGCTGCTACTGAATACATACGTGTTTCATAACCCTCCACTGGGGGGGGGGGGGGGGGGGCAAAAATTTGGCAGCGATGGTGAGTCATTTGGACTTGCCATGAGCAACAAATTTTTTTCTTAAGTAATTAACTTTACAATCAGAGAATATTCAGATGTAGATCATGAAGTAAATGTGGTGCACATGAACTGAGTACAAAATATATATACAATGAGTACAAAACAAATGACATAAGTGCACACGCACTGAAAAACTCTTTAGTATTTTCACAACAAATAAACATAATGGCAAAAAATCATGTTGACAACTGACATAAGTGCACATGCACTGTAGTTCAGAATATATGAGCAAATCAAAATGTACATACAATGAGTAGTAATCATGTTAGAAAATGACAAAAGTGCACACGCACTGAAATTCAGAATATATCAGCAAATCACAAAATGTATGTACAATAAGTAGAAATCATGTTAGAAAATAACAAAAGTGCACACACACTGTAGTTCAGAATATATCAGCAAATCGAAATGTCCATACAATGAGTAGTAATCATGTAAGAAAAATGACAAAAGTGCACACGCATTGTAGATCAGAATATATCAGCAAATCGAAATGTACATACAATGAGTAGTAATCATGTTAGAAAATAACAAAAGTGCACTTGCACTGTAGTTCGAGAAAAAAAAAATGTATAGGCCATGAATACAAATGATGTTAGCAAAAAAAAAAAATAATTTTCACTATGTTACAAGAATTAGGATAGGAAAGGGAAGGATTGCATCATGGTTGTAGCACTTTAGGTTGCACGCAGCTGCACTGAAAGTCCATATCTTTCCACAGAACTACAACATCAAGTCAGACAATCTGAAGTTCTTTTCCCAGAAGTATTTATCAGCGTACCCAAGACACTGCAGTGTCGTAGTAATATTCCATGTTATCATTTTGGCAGTACATCAGGTACACCAAACAGTGCGACCATAATAACGTCTCTATCGCTCACGGTGGTGGACAGCATGTCGCGTCAACACCACGCTCTTACAAGGCACACCAACGTAGAATTAGTGCAAAATCCAAATATAGTGCTCCATGATCAAGAGGATATACATGACAAATGGATATTACAGTAATTCAGGGTAGTTAGGTCAGAAAGTGGACATTAAGTCACATACTAGTCTTCACTGGGAATTACACTAGTAGTTTGCAGCATTCATAGCCCAGTTATTGAACATATCTGTACCATGTATGTAGTATTACAGAAAAATGTTCATTAATTGATTTACAGACAACATTGTCATTGGTCATTTCAATACCGTAATCAGTAGCGTTCATTTCCCAGTTACAAAGCATAATCAGTAGCATTCATTTCCTTGTTACAAAGCATAATTAGTAGCATTCATTTCCTAGTTACAAAGCATTATTAATCATTGGTCATTTAAATACAGTAATTATCTCAATACAGTAATCAGTAGCATTCTTTTCCCAGTTACAAAGCCTAATCAGTAGCATTTATTTCCTAGTTACAAAGCATTATTAATTAATCATTGGTCATTTAAATACAGTAATCATCTCAATACAGTAATCAGTAGCATTCTTTTCCCAGTTACAAAGCATAATTAGTAGCATTCATTTACTTGTTACAAAGCATTATTAGTAGCATTCATTTCCTTGTTTCAAAGCATTATTAGTAGCATTCATTTCCTAGTTACAAAGCATTATTAATTATTCATTGGTCATTTAAATACGGTAATCATCTCAATACAGTAATCAGTAGCATTCTTTTCACAGTTACAAAGCATAATCAGTAGCATTCATTTCCTTGTTACAAAGCATAATTAATAGCATTAATTTCCTAGTTACAAAGCATTATTAATCATAGGTTATTTAAATACAGTAATCATCTCAATACAGTAATCAGTAGCATTCTTTTCCAAGTTACAGAGCATAATTAGTAGCATTCATTTCCTTGTTACAAAGCATAATTAGTAGCATTCATTTCCTAGTTACAAAGCATCATTAATTAATCATTCGTCATTTAAATACAGTAATCATCTCAATACAGTAATCAGTAGCATTCTTTTCCCAGTTACAAAACATAATCAGTAGCATTCATTTCCTTGTTGCAAAGCATAATTAGTAGCATTCATTTCCCAGTTACAAAGCATAATTAGTAGCATTCATTTCCTTGTTACAAAGCATTATTAATCATTGGTCATTTCAATACCGTAATCAGTAGCATTCATTATTCAAGTGACATATTATTCATAGCTGATAAGCATTACTCAGACCTCTCTTAAACTGGTATCATTATTTGGGACTGGTAATACATTTTTTGTTAGCAATGCATTGCTTTGGGTAATTATAGGGGAAAGCAAGAGAGAACAATTTGCTTCTGGGTTGTTGCTGTAAATGAAAATGTGTAACGTTATTTGTCATGAGACAGCTGTGGCAAGATTATGAAATAAGTAGAGCATATGTAATCACATTCATAAATGACATGGATTTAATGAACAACTGCTTATAGCACATTAATTTCATCAATAATTTCTCCTGCAAAAATATACAAAAAATGGATTATTAAGCTGAAAGAAGAAATGCATTTTATGCTGAAAAGTAGTGAACTTCGAATTAACAGGTAGTGAAATGTGTATAAAAATGTGTTCCATAGCTGTCCTTTCCAAAACCTTCAGTCATTATACTATGCAATATAACACCTGCTGTCAAAGCGAACTGCAACAAATACTTAAATAACTACATAGCATAAATACATAATTTCCACATTATCCTCATCTGTAAAGAAAAAAAAACTTCATTATCCATCACTTTATTATCTATATTATCATAACTCCATTATCATCATCACCTGTAAAGAAAAACTTCATTATCCATAGTAGCATATTCTTCATCATTATTCATCAGCATTCATTATCATCTGCAAAAAAATCACTTCATTACTCATTACATAACTATTCCTTATTTCTAGCATATTTCATCACTAAAACTAAGATGTGTAGTTCTGTCTGACAGCTTGCATCAATCGCCTTGTATTCTGAAAGAAAAAATTAGTTAAGACTGCTGTTCTACGATGTGTATAGTATATTCTTGTTAATGCTTGTTAATCCTGATCCATTTACTCTTCATCACGAGGTTTGCATCTTCTTTCGTTCATTCCGAAGATGACATTCCCATTTCTGTTTAATTTATTTCTTTTACGCATCATTTCTTTCTGAAATTGATGAACAAAGATTAATGTCTTGCATTTACATCATATACTCACTAAATAATGACTGGTTTATGATAACATAATTAAGCATACAGCATACCATGACAGAAAACGTAATATGAAAAAAATAGACAGTGTTCAAATGCAAAAATGTACACAGAATATCACAATGCAGCAGCAAAAAATGTAAACCGGTCACGATCTTCAGATATCATAGGGCAAAAATGTCAAAATCAACTGGTGTTTGTTATATCTTAATTATTTCACAGTGCATATGAAAACAATCGTACATACATAAAAAAATGATGACAAGAAATGTGACCTTCTTTGAGTTCACCTTGTATGTTGTGTAGTTAGTAGAGGCGAGAATTAAAGACTTTAATGGAGAGAGAATTTAATAAAATTAATATATCACTGGATAAAATTGTATAATTACTCATAATATGCGTAAGTTTCTCTGAAAAAAATGTGCACAGTCTGTTATGTAACGACAAGAAGAGCGACCTGCTAACCTTACCTTGCCCGGCACTTGCCAAGAAAAAATATGATAATCATCAGTAAGTAGTCACATAAATATAATTGCAGAAATAGTCGTAAGTGTGTAAATTCACCTGGAAAAATATGCACGGCCTGATGTGTTGCGACAAATGAGCGACCTGCTAACCTTACCTTGCTGGGCACTTGCCAAGAAAAAATATGATAATCATCAGTAATTAGTCATGTGAATATAATTAAATAAGTGATCATAAAAATTAGTAAATGGCATCATAGCATGTTAAATCATAAAGTGTCTTCATTCAATAAAGGGTTTAATATTGGAGACATTGTGGTTGCCTTTACTTTTTCTGGTTCTCAGAGTTTCGACGTGTACTACATTGGGGTGAGGAATGCTGCGAATCCGATATGGACCTGCGTATAGAAGTTCAAATTTACTGCACTTACCTTTTATTCTGCTGGATAAATAGTGTGTACGTACTAATATCTTCTGTCCAATGTGAAAGTCACGGCGTATACAAACTTGTTTTTGCTGTCTTCTCCGGCGCTCTGCGGCACGTTTGATGTTGTTCAGCGCAATGTTAATTATTTCATGGTGTCGTAGTCGACGAGATGTAGGAAAGTTTACTAATTCTGTAATTTTGTTAGGTGGTTCAACATTTTTCAGTATAACAGACGGAGATAGCATAGTGGATTCATTTGGAATGGAATAAATTATATCTTGGAATGAGAATATGTGTGTGTCCCAATCAATATGTCTTTTGTGGCAGTATATCCTACACAGTTTATCAATTTCTTTCACTAATCGTTCACAAGGGTTTGAAGAAGCATGGTACCTGGATGTATAGATCGGAGAAATGTTTCTAGCTCGTAACATGCGTGTCCATATAGCAGAACGAAATTGTGATCCATTATCGGAAATTACTTTCAACACATGCTCTACATGAAATAGGAAATGTTTTACAAATGCTTTCGAAACAGTTTTAGCAGTAGCTTTGCGTAACGGAGTGAAGGTAACAAATTTCGAAGTGAGTTCAACAGCGACAAAGATGTAGCAAAAACCTCTACTAGTTCTCGGAATTGGACCAAAAATGTCTACAGCGGACATATGTCTTAATTTAACAGGTACAATGGGATATAATGGAGGAATATGTGAAGTTGTGTCTGACTTAGCTTTCTGACAGATTTTACATGACGCTAAAACTCGTCGTATACGTTTCTCCATTTTGGTAAAATAACAGTTCTGTCTCAGTATAAGAAAACATTTTCTAGCTCCGTAATGTGCGTAACTTAAATGAGTATACCATATTAATTTGTTAACCAGTTCGTCAGGAATGCATAATAACCAATTGTTGCTGTCAGGATGAGAGCGGCGAAACAGAATATCATTGCGTACAGTGTAATGGTTTCTAATCGTAACATTATTCTTATCTTGCCAAAGGTGTTTAATTTCTTTCCACACGTTGTCTTTATTTTGCTCTTTTGCTATATCCTGTAATGACGATGAAATAAAATTTTCAAATGCAACTTGCTGAATGTACATGACGCTGAAATTTGCTTTGCAGAAGTTGGTTATGATGTCATGCTGATTGTTGCTGAGAGAACGAGATAGTGCGTCTGCTATAACATTTTGTGTGCCGGGAATGTGAACTATTGTAAAATTAAATTCCTGTAAATAAAGCTTCCATCTGCTTGATCTATCATGTGTGAATTTAGCTGAAAGTAAAAATTGTATCGCTCTGTGGTCTGTGTAAACTGTAGTGTGTCTCCCATAAAGAAATTGCCGAAATCTCGTAAATGCCCAAACAACACATAATGTTTCAAGTTCGGTAACGGAATAATTTCGTTCAGCAGGTGACAGAATGCGGCTTGCAAATGCGATGTTTTTAATTATTGTAGAACCATCCTCTTCAATTTCCTGGAAAATATGTACGCCTAAAGCGGTGTTAGAACTGTCGGTGGCAAAGGAAAAATTTCTGGTAAGATCTGGGTGCGATAAAAGTGGTGCATTCAACAAAGCATGTTTCAGGTTCATAAATTCAGAATGTGCTTGCTTATCCCAGGACCAAATAGTGTTTTTTCCTGTCAATTGGCATAATCTAGGTGTGTCTAAAGCAGAGTGATGAATAAATTTACGAAAAAAGTTAATTAAACCCAAAAAGCTGCGTAATTTTTTTCGTCGTAGGAACAGTAATATCACGTAGAGCTTGAAGTTTTTCCGGATCAGGCGCAATGCCTTCTGCTGAAATTACATGTCCAAGAAATTTTATAGAAGTTTTGCCAAAGTGCGTTTTACTGAGGTTAACTGTGAGTCCTTGTGCACGAAAAGTTTGTAACAGTCGTTCAAGAATCATATTGTGTTCAGACCAGTTAGCTTCTGCAATAAGAATGTCGTCTACGTACGTCGTGATTCTGTCTTTAAGTTCTGTCGGAAGTATTGTGTTCAAACCACGAATAAAGGATGCAGAAGAAATAGTTAAACCGAATGGTAATTTGCAAAATTGATAACAGTCACCAAAACAGAGAAAAGCTGTATACTTTCAGCAGTTCGGATGGAGCTGAATTTGCCAAAATCCCGATTTCAGATCTAATGTAGAATAAATAGCAGTACCGTGACATTTCTGTAGAAGTTCCTCTAATGTCTGTGGTCGATCTGTTTTATTAATAATTATGTCATTGATGTGACGTGAATCAAGTACGAGGCGAAGTGAGCCATCTTTTTTCTTAACAATATGTAGCGGGTTTATGTACGGACTAACTGCCGGTTCTATAATTCCTTGGTCGAGCATATCTTGCAACTCTTTTTTAACTTGTTCTCTGTGGATATATGGAATGAGATAATGCTTGGCTTTAAATGGATCATGCTGTTTGACTTGAAATTCATACATAAAACCGGACATAGTACCAGGAATGTTGTCAAAAACTGGAGATTGCTGTAAAAGAATTTTGTGTAGTTGCGTGCGTTCGTCGTCTGTATTTGTACTGCTTTGTTTAACCTTATCAGAAATCATCTGCATTACGTCGTAGTCAGCTCCGTCTGTAGTGTTATAGTTATGTACGTACGTATCCGTGAACAATGTGGAATTACATTCTACGTTACGTCATACGGAAATGACCTCTGTGCGATTAATTGTTTGTTCTTCCGCGGATAAAGAGTGCTGAAATTCTAAAGCCAATTGTACATTTTCATCCTTCAACATTAAATAAGAATTTTGAAAATCAATAACTGCATCGTGTTGTACCAGAAAATTCGTTCCTAAAATAACGTCTGTCGTCAATAACGGAATAATCCAAAAATTTGAGTGAAATGTGTGACCTGCAATACAAAATGATAAATGTGTCTGTAATTTAACGTCTACTCCTTTACTTGATACTACTCCTTTCACTTTCGTTTTGCCTAATGGTAATGTAGGATAGGTATTCTCTTTGTTACACTCGTTGAAAGTTTCTTCATTTATAACTGACATAGGTGATCCGGAGTCGATTACTGATGAAAATTTCGATGAACCAATTTTAATTTCGATGACAGGATGTGAAATGGTTTTTTAAACAACTGGTCTTTCCTGCAAAAGAGTGTCTCGTATGTCGTCAAAAGTAATTACATTTTCGTGAACAATATTCTGTGTGTCAAAGGTAGTGCTTGTGTTACTGGAAGATGCGACCTGTACAGTATCTAGTCAGATTCTGTCTGACATGTTATTATTTTCTGGAGGATGTTGTGGCATTTCTACTATTTGAACTGTTCTATTATTTCTTCCAGACGTATTACGCTCTGGATGATACCTACTGTCGGGTTCATTCATGAGAATATGTTGTTGCTGATCATTTTGCTGCTGGTAAGACCGACTGTTACTATACGTACGCTGATAATTGTGCTCATTGTTTTTACGTCTGTCATTCCTATACGATGCATTGCGATAGGAATTGAAGTACTGTGTTTTCTGCACGTAGTTATTTCCTTGCTGCCGTGCGTTACTATTTGTTGGAGCTGAGACTATACGTGCACGCGGCGAAACATTTAAGTTAGCTTGACCTTGTGCATTACATTGTTGGTCAGGTATGCTAACCGGCTGCTTTTGTTGCTGTTGTTGTGAGAAACGTCTATTGTTACTAAAATGTAGTTCTTCTTGCTGATAATTTTCTCGATACTGATAATGAAAATTTTGTCTACTATTAAAGTTCTGGTGGTTGTCGTTCCTAAAGCATCTGTTACCTTTGCTATTGAAATTACGTGGTTGACCGTAATTACTGTAAGTTTGTTGGCCTTGGTTGTTATATGAAAAATTTTTGTTTACGAAGGAATAATCTGATAGCTGCACTTCTAAAAGCTGCAGCAGATCCCTGAATGCCGAAATATTTTCTTTTTGCTGACCCATTAAAAGTGACACTCTTAATGACCATGGTAATTTAGAAATGCACAATTGTATGAGTGCAGATTCACTATATGGTTCACTTAAGTACTGGTTTTGTTGGACCATGTGCTCAAAAAATTGCGTCACACTTGGAAAATTTGAGTTCTCATAATTTGGCAAACTAATTAGTTGCTGTGTCATCTTCGACCAATACGCTGACAGAAAAACATTCTGAAACTCTTCTACCAAGTAATATTGTCTCGCGATCGGTCTCATACGAGTTGCCGGTTCGCCTTCAAAAAAACTGCAAATAAATTCAAGTTTGTGTGTTATGGGCCAAGTCGGTGGAAAGGAAAGCTAAATTGTTGTATCCAATCCAGTGGGTGAATCTGAGTTCTGTCATTTTTAAATACTTTAAATTTTCTCACTGATAGAAAACGTTTGTAATCGAAATTATCGTCTCTGTATGACGGAACAGGTTCAGTATTGTAAGAGAATCTATTTGTCTGTGTCTGTTCGGAATCTGAGTCCCGTACTCTCTGTAGATTACCCAAATTATACGTGCTGCGCGAGTCTGAAAAATGTTCATAAAGTGACGTCTGCTGTGATGTGTTATTAACTGAAATATTTTTTATCTCTGTTATCTCTTGCTGTAAACTTGACAATGTTCTACGCAGTGTGTTATTAGACGAATCAATCTCATTGATTGTCTGCTGTAAATTTTGGAATTCAGGTGTTTGGTTAAATAAAATCGGTGCAGTATCGTCAGATTTGCTGTCATTATTACTTTCAATAATATCAATATGACTGGCCAATTCATCACATTTTTCAGTCAGTATTTTTACCTGATCATCGGTTTTAGTGTCAGAGGCATTAATCTGTTTTTGCATTTTATGTGCGGTTTCGTCCAGTTTTTAACGTCTGCTTTAATGACATCAGAATCATGTGTTAGTTCTAATTGTTCGAGTCTGTCTGTCACTGTCTGAAATTCTGTTGTGTATGTGTCTGTCTTCGATTTAAGATCGGAAATTTCGTCACATAATTCTGTGTTCGACTGTTTGATGGTATTAATTTCATCCGACGCTGAAGCAATATTGTTGTCTACGTATATTTTTGCATTCGCGAACAATTTACGTTTGTCTTCTTGTCTCTGAGCAGTGATTGTTTCCATGACTTGACGTTTTACTTTATTTTGATCCTGTATAAATTTGCGGAAACGTGTATCACAGTTTTGTACGTGGTGATTAAAACGTTCGTCAATCTGAGTGTTCTGTTGGTCGAATTTCGCGTCTATCTTTGCATCTATTGTGCGCAAAAGTTCTGCTGTCATTAGTTTAAACTCGTCGCGTAATTGTGTAGCCTTTTCAGAGCATTGTTTACCGACTGTACTAATTTCGTCTCCGAGTGATTCTGTTGCAGCTGTTTGCATGTCCCTTAATTCTTGAGCAACAGACCTAATTCCTTCGTTACTTTTCCTAGCACAAGCCTCAATTTCCTCGCGTAATTGTTCCTTAGTATCATGACACTCTGCGGCAACGGCTGTAATCTGCTCGCTAAGCTGTCTGGAATTGTTGTCTAATTTTTCATTAAGGCTGTCATGTTTTTCATTAAGCTGTTTGATCTGTTCACTAAGCTGTCTGGAATTGTTGTCTAATTTTTCATTTAACTGTTGCTTGAGATTTTCATTATTTTCATTAAGCTGTTTGAAATTTTCTTTAAATTGTTTGTTATCTTCTTTAAAATCTTTGAAATTTTCACTAAATTGTTGTTGTAGCAACCTTGCCATAATTTGTTCAAAGTCAATATTACCGGCTCTATTCTCGGTGCTGCTTGATGACGTATCTGCAATTGTCACGTTTTGTGTGACCATTTGGTCATTCTGTGATTCACCAAAAAGTTTGCTCATCGGATGCGCACTTTTAGTCACTATCTCCAAATTAAATGAATCCGTCGTACTTTCAGTACACTGTTCATTTTCATTAGAATAATTTGTCTGTTCGTCACGTGAATTTTCCAAACCGGTTGTGTTAATCTGGGCAGCGCTCATTACAACAGAACGCCCCGCGTCATCAATTGTCGTCAAATTAACAGAGGACACAATTGAATTCGTCTGTTCATCACTACGATCAAAATCACATTGGTGGTTAGAACGCACTGATTGTCAGTGAATGCAGGATTGTCATCATTACACTGCGTGTCACAAGTACTATCGGTGAAGTTGTTTAAGTCGGTAATTTCATTCATTACACCTCGCAATGCACTATTAATAGTTTTTCGCGGCATTTTTACACAAATCACACTTATTCACAAATGAAGCAAAGACAATGCAAAATTCAACAAATACAAGTACAACAAAGAGCAACGAATTGCCGATGGCCTGTGAAAGAAATGGACAAAATTAGTAAAAGCGTTGCGCCAAATCCTATTTATATTTAAGTATATAAGAGCAGATATCTAACTGTTTCTTAGAAGATTCACAAAGAAATACGATCCTGGACCGGATGTCGCCAAGTGTAACCTCCCCACAAGAATTAATGAATGATATTTATTAAATATAAATAGGGGCCAAGTGTAACCTCCCCGTAAAAATATGAAAATGAAAAGAATTGAATAGAATTGCGAATAGTGCCAAATGTTAGCTTCCCACAGTAATAAAACTCAATGATAATAAAAATGTGCAAAAATGTTAAGTCCCCACAAAATTAACGTTAAGATCAACCTGATAAATTTTATAAGGGCAGCATCGCTGACCTTAGGCCCTGTGCAATAATTAATCTGATAAATTGAAGAGCAGCATCGCTGACCTTAGGCCCTGTGCAATAATTAATCTGATAAATTGAAGGGCAGCATCGCTGACCTTAGGCCCTGTGCAATAATTAATCTGATAAATTGATTTTAAATGCGAACATTTTTAGATTAGGCTTTACCGTGACTGTTACTGACATTAAATGAAACAACAAGTTTACTGTTACCAGTCACCGTTTTATTTTTTGCACGACGCGTTTCGAAGTTTTAAACCTTCATCATAAGGTGGATTTACATTAGTTAGTATTACATATGTGTGTATGTTGTGTTACGACATTTGGAGGAACTTGCGGCACTGCCTAGTGGAGAAACAAGACACTATTTCAGAATATGGTTTTGGATAACTTTTGACCAAAAATTAAATTGATATTTAATGGTAAACTTTAATAAGTAAACTAGAGTACCTCCAGTGGTCACAGGATCCTTTTTCTGTCGTAACACTTCACAAGTATACTGCCAAATTTGTAAACAAATATGGCGTCTGGAATCAGCTGGGTGCAAGGTTCGTACAGCAGAAGAGAAGACATAATCGCAAAGTGCAAAGAATATACATTGTAACAACATTATTACAGAATAATCGATTAAACAATTTGGAGGTGTTTGTTTTGAGGTGTCAAATATATGTGTGTGTACTTCAGGTGGTATATAAATCCAGTTTTGAAAGATTAAAACAGCTAAACATTCGTACTCGTTTATGCAATCAGGTGAAATGTTAAAATGGCTTAAACTTCGTACTTGCTAATAACAATTAGGTAAAATGTTACAGGCTTGAATTACAATGATCATATTGGCTACAGCAGTAAAATCATACATAGATGACACTCTTTGAAGAAAGAGAGAGAGAGGAAGGAGTGATTATATGAGAGCAAACATTTACATGGTAAGGAGTCTTAAGATTACATGTTGCATATATTAGCTGCCTAAAGGTTGGGGTAATACACTGGTTAATGTTATAAAATATGCAGATAGATATACATTTGTGCCAGTAGTTGATGTACATACAGTTTTAAGCTGACAGGGGGTACAAGCTGTTGGTGTGATGAATTATCTGTGAATGAGGTCAATCTCATGTACTCTTGGCGGCTGTCAATATTTATGGTAAATATTAGGATATGTGCATGTGTGTGTGTGTGTGTGTGTGTGTGTATTTTAAGAGTGTAGGCAGTTGCTGAAAACAGATATGATACTATTGTAAATATTGTCATTTTTGTCATTTAAGATGGATTTTGGTTGTTTCATTTGGTGTTTGTATATTTGGAGTGTTTCAAGGATGTCTAGTTTTCTGCCTTTTGGTTGGATGTGTAGGATGCTAATACTTGTGTTGCTAACATGGTGTTTTGTTTCATGTGGGTGGGTAGCTATTGCTGATGTGTGGTATTTTTTGTTTTTTAGTGCTGCCGTGTGTTCCTTGAACCTAATCTCAAATGATCTGCCTGTCTGGCCTATGTAGAAGCAGTCACAGTCCAAACATTAAATTTTGTACACACCTGTGTGATGAAATGAGTTTCGTGTGCCGATGTTGTGGGGTAACTTCCGTCCAATCTTGTTGTCTGTTGTAAAGAATATGCTTATGCCTTTCCGTTTGAAGACATTAGCAATCTGGTATGAAATGTTACCCAGAAAGGGGATTGTATGCAAGACATTATTTTCTTTTTGTTTTTTGTGTTGTGATTGCTTTGCCATTATTGAGTGTTTTAGAATGTCAATTATGGAGTTGTTATAGCCATTTTCAATAGCTGTTTGTTTTATTATTTCAATTTCTTGATCACGTCTATCTTCTGAGAGTGGCAGTTGGATAGCTCTATTAATCATGTACCGGTATGCTGCCATTTTGTGTGCTGCGGGGTTGCAAGAGGAGTTGTGGAATGTAGTATGTGTTGTGGTAGGCTTCCGATAAATTTCAAACTGATGTCTTTTATTCTTTATTGTAATGGTAAGGTCTAGGAAATTTATACTGTCATCTTTTTGGTGTTCAACTGTGAATTTTATGCTTTCATAGGAGTTGTTGAAAAACTGATTCAACTCACTGATGTCATCTTTAGCGCCTTTGATTAAAATTATGATATCATCTACATATCTGTAGTAGTAGATGATATTTTTGAGGAGGTGGTGATTGGAATTCAAGATTTTGTCTTCTAGGTTACTTATAAATATTTCTGCTAACAATCCGGAAAGATTTGAGCCCATTGCCAGACCATCTGTTTGTTTGTTGATTTTATTGTTAAATTTAAAACAGTTGTGTGAAAGTGTGAATTCAAGCAGGTCCATTAGTTCTTTAATGTGAGTTGAAGGGATTTTTTTGTGTTTATGTAGGTTGGCATTAATTATTTGGAGTGTGGGATCTATTGGCACAGGCAGTGCCACAAGTTCCTCCAAATGTCGTAACACAACATACACACATATGTAATACTAACTAATGTAAATCCACCTGATGATGGAGGTTTAAACCTTCGAAACGCGTCGTGGAAAAAATAAAACGGTGACTGGTAACAGTAAACTTGTTGTTTCATTTAATGATAAATTGATTCTGGGAGAAAAAGCATAGGAAATATCGTTTCAGTTGGAATGATTCTTTTCTTAAAAAAGATTGCTTTGAAAATAAAATTATTATTGGGGTATTCCTTGAACAAATTAATTACAATTAACAGATGTTATTGGCTGAGCGCAATGCTGCTTCATTACCTTATTTAACAATATACCTCGTCCCGAACCTTGACCAGAGACCCATGTGGTCGCCCGCCGACTCCTCACACACAACTCCGACTCGCAACTGCAACTACATGCTCTCGCGACTCGCTACGTACAACTACCTTCTCGTAACTGAGTCCATCTCGCAACTGAACACTCGCGCGGTCAAGCGCAGACTGGCAACGATAAATAACTCTTTGGTCAGAGATTCTGTCATGCCTCGCCATCGCTACTACTGAATACATACGTGTTTCAATGTTCCTTTTGATTTCTTTACCTTTTGCCTGCAGGCATTTCACCCTGGCTTTCCTGCATTTCCTGTTTATTTCATTCGGAATTGTCTCCTATTATTTTATTCATTTCTTCCTACGAACATTTTTGTACATCCTTCCTGCGTCGATCAATTAAAGTACTTCTCCTGTTCCGCAAGGCTGAAAACTTCCTATTTGTCTTAAACACTCTGAATATATAACTAGTATGACTTCAGTGTAATTCACTGAAAATATTCAGCATTTAGAGATATCCATCAATTGAACTTCCATCTAAGTCAATCATTATCGCAGTATCTACAGAATTAGAAAACTTCAAATGCACCTCATTAGTTCTCAGATCTTCAGTATCCCACTTCCTTCTGCACCAATCCGTACGGACCATTCTCTGAAACTCTACCCTTGATCGCTATTTAATTCTGATTCGGAAATATATCTGCTGTGTGTACTGTACAACATAATACCTCACTTCGGAATGTCTGTCTGACCATGATGTAGCCCAGCTAGAAACTTCCTTTTTTGAGGCATCAGTCTTCTAACTGGTGTGATGTATTCCGCCACGAATCCTCTCCTGTGCCAACTACATTATCCTGGAATAGCTGTTGTAACTTTCGTCCTCAATTATTTGCTGGTGTAGGCCAATCTGTGCCTCCGTCTACAGGTTTTGCACTCTACAGCTCCCTCTAGTATCATTGAAGTCTTAACAGATGTCTTATCATCCTGTCCCTTCTTCTTGTCAGTGTTTTCCACATATTCCTTTCCTCTCCGATTCAGCGCAGAAACTCCTCATTCCTTACCTTACCAGTGAATCTAATTTTCAAAATTCGTCTGTAGCATCACACATCGATTCTCTTCTGTTCCGGTTTTCCCACAGTCCATGTTTCACTGCCATACAATACTGTACTCCAGACGTACATTCTAAGAAATTTCTTCCTCAAATTAAGGTCTATGTTCGATACTAGTAGACTTCTCTTGGCGAGAAATGTTCTTTCTGTCAATGCTAGTCTCCTTCTAATGTCCTCCTCAACTTCAAGTACTTCCTGACCATAAATCCTGATATTAAGTTTCTCGCTGTTCTCATTTCTGCTACTTCTCATTATTTTTGTCTTTCTTCGACTTATTCTTAATGCGTTTTCAGTACTTATTAGACTGTTCATTCTATTCAGCAGATCATGTAATTCTTATTCACTTTCACTGAGGATAGTGTAACATCCACGTGATAAATTTTTGGCTACAGTGCGACGAGAGGAAATTATGCCTCTAACAGTTATAAACATTATCTATTCGACGTATGAAAAAAACAGTGAAAACTTATAAATATTAATTATTTATATAATATTGTATGATGTAATTGGACATATCGATGCATATCAAACAAAGACAATGACAATTGGAAATTCCTTTTATGATCTGCGTTTGTCTTCCTTTTTTTTTTACCATCGTTGGTTGGATTTTGTAGGTTGCGGACGCATAACGAACTGAGGTCTGTTAAGAAATTGTAATTATTTGTTAATTATTACTTGAAAATAGAGTTCATTATTATTATAAACATGAGTGAATAATTATTTGTAACTTTAATTCCTCTCTCAGTAAGCATTATCTGTGTTAATTATTTCTTTTCGCTGCAAGGAGCGCAGCCATTGATGATAACGATTTGTATAGCGTTTTTGTCTGTGTTTTCCTTAGAAACAAATCAAATGTTTCCTTGATGAAGTCTAAATAGTGCACAATACGAAAGTAGATTTATAGCGTTTAATAAGCATTTTAAATATTTACTTATTTGCTCTAACAATAGAAAGTCTCTATCAATTGTTTGCCGCCATCTTAACAATTATCTCAGCGGCAAATTCAAATTTAAATTACGCAACTCTGCAGAATAAATGCCGAAGGTAATACAAATGTGTGTAAATAAATGTGCACCGGTGGTCCCGAACTCATTTTAATGAAAATGATTCGAATCAGATTGGTTCTTTAAAAACAGTGGTCATATCACGATCCTTATAAGAAACTTTTCTAGCTCATGTATGGAGCCGAAATTAATTACACACGAGTTGCGAAGAATATTGTTTCAGGTAACATACGTTAGTGTTGTGAGCGGCTGATATTCGGTGGTTTTAATGATCATATTGCTGAAGATAACTGCTTCCATCTTAATCAATAGTTGTTAGGAATCTGTTGTATGAACTGTGATTTAGTGACACACAACTTACAGACAACACTTTAACACGACGTTAACCTGGAGTTCTTAAGCAACTTGATCAAATCTTTAGCCGGGAGAAAAATTATTTAGTAATTACTCAATGTAATAAAATAAGATTATCATTTCCATTTACAAATTAGTTAAATGCCAAACCACTGAATAACACAGCAAACGCCACACTGGCGCCCAACGTGGGGCCACAAATGCACATTTAATCATTTTAGTAATCGAAATTGTGATCTATTACAAAAACAAACTATTAATCATTGTTTATTTACTTGTTTCATGAGCATTGACATCTTCCGACCGAACTGCTGTACGACTCTGTTTCTGCGTCGGTGCGACAGTGACTTCATATAAGCAGTGCAGTGCAGTGCACCACCCTCACACAGATAGGAAAGGATGTTCGGGCTCAGACATTATATGGCAGCACACAAACAACATTCGCTAAGAGTGCAATATGAAATTAAAATCATTACCTGCAGCTATACGTAGAAATAATTGAATATTCTGGCTGCGAGAATAATATTTTTGAGTGTTCTTTGTGTATATGTGTTAGTTATAAGATCATTTTGTGTCAATTGGTGCTTGTCAGTGATTAATATATTTCTTGTGCTATATTGGTGATAGAATGGTTAAACAAAAGAAAAATAAACGGAATGAGCATACTGATGCAGAGATGACATCAGAGTCTCATGTAGAACAATCAACCCATATTTCTGTCGAATTATTAGAAAATTTAATTATGAATGATAATTTAGTAACTGATGTCCCGAGTGATAGTAAAATCGAGGAGTTGCCAAAACAAACTGACACTCCTGCATTCAACCAGTTAGGAATTAATGACAATTTTTCTTCTGGGTAAGGGGGAGAAGTTAGCAATGCTCAAGCTATGTCCATACAGGATATACTAACAGCATTATTTGAAAAGTTTACCATTAAAGAGCAGGAGCGTGACAAACAACGCGAGCTTAAAGAGCAGGAGCGTGAAAGACAACGTCAGCAGGAAAAGGAAAAACGTAGACAGGAAAAGCTTATAGAAAAACAGCAACAGAGGCTCAGGGACCAAGAAAAGGAAAAGAAATTTATGGAAAATATAAACAATATTTTTCTGGAAAGAGATAAAGAGATTGTCCGCAGGATAAATCAAGTGTTGGTCTATCGTGATAATGCTATTACTATCCATTTAAAGCAGGAGATCGAAGCACTAAAAACCACTATTGAACCGTTAACAAACATTCCAGTTCAGGTCAATAGCCTTCAAACTGAAGTAGATAGACTAGAGAACCAATTCAAAGCTTTGGCTGCCGCTGTGGAATCAATGCAGGAGGACATTTCCTCGGATATCCGAAAGCAATTGCGAACAGAAGTAGCCAGGGTGCTGAGCTCTGAAAATCAAAACTTTGAAAATATGACAGTATGCAGTAATGACAACACTGGTACTGACAGGCAAAAGATCGCAGATAATCTGACGGCGAATTTTAATGCACCAGAAGGAAGACCAAATTTTGTTTTTCGGTCATCAGTCTACTGACTGGTTTGATGCGGACCGCCACGAATTCCTTTCCTGTGCTAACCTCTTCATCTCAGAGTAGCACTTGCAACCTACGTCCTCAATTATTTGCTTGACGTATTCCAATCTCTGTCTTCCTCTACAGTTTTTGCCCTCTAGAGCTCCCTCTAGTACCATGGAAGTCATTCCCTCATGTCTTAGCAGATGTCCTATCATCTTATCCCTTCTCCTTAACAGTGTTTTCCGCATATTCCTTTCCTCTCCGATTCTGCGTAGAACCTCCACATTCCTTACCTTATCAGTCCACCTAATTTTGAACATTCGTCTATAGTACCACATCTCAAATGCTTCGATTCTCTTCTGTTCCGGTTTTCCCAAAGTCCATGTTTCATTACCTTACAATGCTGTACTCTAGACGTACATCCTCAGAAATTTCTTCCTCAAATTAAGACCGATATTTGATATTAGTAGACTTCTCTTGGCCAGAAATGCCTTTTTTGCCATAGCGAGTCTGCTTTTGATGTCCTCCTTGCTCCGTCCGTCATTGGTTATTTTACTGCCTAGGTAGCAGAATTCCTTAACTTCATTGACTTCGTGACCATCAATCGTGATGTTAAGGTTCTCGCTGTTCTCATTTCTACTACTTCTCATTACCTTCGTCTTTCTCCGATTTACTCTCAAACCATACTGTGTACTCATTAGACTGTTCATTCCATTCAGCAGATCATTTAATTCTTCTTCACTTTCACTCAGGACAGCAATGTCATCAGCGAATCGTATCATTGATATCCTTTCACCTTGTATTTTAATTCCACTCCTGAACCTTTCTTTTATTTCCATCATTGCTTCCTCGATGTACAGATTGAAGAGTAGGGGCGAAAGGCTACAGCATTGTCTTACACCCTTCTTAATACGAGCACTTCGTTCTTGATCGTCCACTCTTATTATTCCCTCTTGGTTGTTGTACATATTGTATATGACCCGTCTCTCCCTATAGCTTACCCCTACTTTTTTCAGAATCTCGAACAGCTTGCAACATTTTATATTGTCGAACGCTTTTTCCAGGTCGACAAATCCTATGAACGTGTCTTGATTTTTCTTTAGCCTTGCTTCCATTATTAGCCGTAACGTCAGAATTGCCTCTCTCGTCCCTTTACTTTTCCTAAAGCCAAACTGATCGTCACCTAGCGCATTCTCAATTTTCTTTTCCATCCTTCTGTATATTATTCTTGTAAGCAGCTTCGATGCATGAGCTGTTAAGCTGATTGTGCGATGATTCTCGCACTTGTCAGCTCTTGCCGTCTTCGGAATTGTGTGGATGATGCTTTTCCGAAAGTCAGATGGTATGTCGCCAGACTCTTATATTCTACACACCAACGTGAATAGTCGTTTTGTTGCCACTTCCTCCAATGATTTTAGAAATTCTGATGGAATGTTATCTATCCCTTCTGCCTTATTTGACCGTAAGTCCTCCAAAGCTCTTTTAAATTCCGATTCTAATACTGGATCCCCTATCTCTTCTAAACCGACTCCTGTTTCTTCTTCCAGCACATCAGACAAATCTTCACCCTCATAGAGGCTTTCAATGTATTCTTTCCACCTATGTGCTCTCTCCTCTGCATTTAACAGTGGAATTCCCGTTGCACTCTTAATGTTACCACCGTTGCTTTTAATGTCACCAAAGGTTGTTTTGACTTTCCTGTATGCTGAGTCTGTCCTTCCGACAATCATATCTTTTTCGATGTCTTCACATTTTTCCTGCAGCCATTTCGTCTTAGATTCCCTGCACTTCCTATTTATGTCATTCCTCAGCGACTTGTATTTCTGTATTCCTGATTTTCCCGAAACATGTTTGTACTTCCTTCTTCCATCAATCAACTGAAGTATTTATTCTGTTACACACGGTTTCTTCGCAGCTACCTTCTTTGTACCTATGTTTTCCTTCCCAGCTTCTGTGATGGTCCTTTTTAGAGATGTCCAGTCCTCTTCAACTGTACTGCCTACTGCGCTATTCCTTATTGCTGTAGCTATAGCGTTAGAGAACTTCAAACGTATCTCGTCATTCCTTAGTACTTCCGTATCCCACTTCTTTGCGTATTGATTCTTCCTGAGTAATGTCTTGAACTTCAGCCTACTCTTCAGCACTACTATATTGGAGACCGATGACCACGCTGTCTGGTCTCCTTCCCCAAACAACCAACCAACCAACTACTATATTGTGATCTGAGTCCATATCTGCTTCTGGGTACGCATTACAGTCCAGTATCTGATTTCGGAATCTCTGTATGACCATGATGTAATCTAATTGAAATCTTCCCGTATCTCCCGGCCTTTTCCAAGTATACCTCCTCCTCTTGTGATTCTTGAACAGGGTATTCGCTATTACTAGCTGAAACTTGTTACAGAACTCAATTAGTCTTTCTCCTCTTTCATTTCTTGTCCCAAGCCCATATTCTCCTGCAACCTTTTCGTCTACTCCTTCCCCTACAACTGGATTCCAGTCGCCCTTGACTATTAGATTTTCGTCCCCCTTTACATACTCCATTACCCTTTCAATATCCTCATACACTTTCTGTATCTGTTCATCTTCAGCTTGCGACGTCGGTATGTATACCTGAACTATCGTTGTCGGTGTTGGTCTGCTGTCGCTTCTGATTAGAACAACCCGGTCACTGAACTGTTCACACTAACACACCCTCAGCCCTACCTTCCTATTCATAACGAATCCTACACCAGTTATACCATTTTCTGCTGCTGTTGATATTACCCGATACTCATCTGACCAGAAATCCTTGTCTTCCTTCCACTTCACTTCACTGACCCCTACTATATCTAGATTGAGCCTTTGCATTTCCCTTTTCAGATTTTCTAGTTTCCCTACCACGTTCAAGCTTCTGACATTCCACGCCCAGACTCGTAGAACGTTATCCTTTCATTGATTATTCAATCTTTTTCTCATGGTAACCTCTCCCTTGGCAGTCCCCTCCCAGAGATCTGAATGGGGGACTATTCCGGAATCTTTTGCCAATGGAGAGATCATCATGACACTTCTTCAATTACAGGCCACATGTCCTGTGGATACACGTTACGTGTCTTTAATGCAGTGGTTTCCGTTGCCTTCTGCATCCTCATGTCGTTGATCATTGCTGATTCTTCCGCCTTTAGGGGAAATTTCCCACCCCTAGGACAAGAGAGTGCCCTGAACCTCTATCCGCTCCTCCGCCCTCTTTAAAAAGGCCGTTGGCAGAATGAGGCTGACTTCTTATGCCGGAAGTCTTCGGCCGCCAATGCTGATTATTTATCAAAATTTAGGCAGTGGTGGGGATCGAACCCGGGACCAAAGACGTTTTTGATTATGAATCAAAGACGCTACCCCTAGACGACGGGCAATATGTGACACCAAAGGACAATAATAGTGGAATAGAATGTACTTGTAATGAAGTAACCACACCACCTGCGAATGATAGCAATTCCATGGTCTTAACTACTTTGATGCATGAAGAAAGCCTAAATAAGCATAGACAGTTTCAAATATTTAACGAAGGAAGCAAGAAAAACATACATCCAGTAGTTTTCATTCGAAACTTCAAAAGTGTTCTTCCAAAATCATGGTCTAAAGAACAGAAAATACAGTTTGTGGTTTCACATATTTCTGGTGATGCGTCGCTCTGGGCATTAAATGCAGCAGAAACTTGCAAGACTTTCCACGACTTTGAGAAGGAGTTCCTTGATCAATTCTGGTCAGCGTCTATTCAAGAGCGACTCCGTAAAATTGTTTACAATGCAGAAATGTACAATCCGATGTCTGGTTCCTTAAGAAAGTACTTTGAAAAATATATTAACATGACCCGGTACTGGGATGAGCCAGTAACCACCAGAGACTTATTGCGACTGTTAAAAGCTAGATAACCCATACATATTGGAGTAAAACTATTTAATGTTACAGACACTGCTCTGGAAGAGTTTCTGTCTGTAATTGATTCTCTGGATCTAGTGCATGAAGACGCCAGAAAAAATTCTGACGTGATCAGCAATAGTAATAGACCTAATAGAAACAAATCATGGAATGGAAATAATGGAAACAGGGGAGAAGGTAGTGCAAAGGAAAATAAAAGTAAAGCTTATAGTAACGGAAAATACAATAATAATAATAGTAGTACGAAATCCTACGACCAAAATTTTGGTTATCCTAATAATAATAACAGTAATTATCAAAAGGCCGAAGAACACCAACAACCGAATGGTAATCAGAGGCCGTACCACAATGAAAACTCAAACAATAACAATAGCAACCGAAAGAGACGAAATGACAACAGGTCAGACAGTCCATATAAAGACAAGCCTAAAAATATGCGGGGTGACAGTGAATATTGGCGACAGCCAGGGCCAAGTCATTGGCAGCCGCTGCAAAATTCTATCAATTCAGGTCAGCCAATAAATTATGTACAGGCTATACCTATACCAAGCAATCAATATCCATCGTGGTGGGATCAAAGCAGACCTCCTCCGACTGAAAATCACAAAATGTTAGAATATTGGAGGTACCTTCGGAAACAAAACAAAACACTCAGAAGCCAACAAACTAATTTCGGTCCCTGTAGGCCTTCGCCAGGTGACCGAGACCAACAATGAAGGCTATAGGTCGTCAGAACAAAAAATAAACATGGTACGGTGTCAGGATGGCAACATGATCGAAGATGAGCTATATCAGGAACCTGCTGTCTCTGATAAGCCTCAAAGGGAAAATATCCAAGCAAGTGTCACCGGAGCTGTAAATGGTGTAACAACTGCTATTCTGCTTGACACAGGTGCGAATGTATCAGTTATGAACACGCAGTTTTTCAAGAAGATATCGGAGATAAGGAGATTGCCGATTTTGCCGGTTGCAAATTGTAAGGTTATAGGGGCATTGGGAAAAAAGGCACGGAGTATAAAATACCAGCGCAGGTGGTGGTTTCCTTGGGAAATGATTGCTTATTATGCACGTTCCTACTAATGGATAACTTGTCAGTACAGGTGCTTCTGGGTCTTGAGTTCCTTCGGGAAAGGGAAGCTGTAATTGATCTCGCCCGTGCGACATGTGCACTTAAGTACCAACAGCGACCCATAACATTAATGTTGAATCGGGAGTTCGGTGCGAACCTTCCGCTGATGAGAAAAATGAATCTTTCCGTCATCAAACAGAAGTTGCTAGTGTTGGATCATAAGCACCCACAGATTTGTCACAAAAATCGAAATAACGATGCACCCAGCAACGTGAGTGACATCGTCACAACAATAGAAGAGAAAGTACAGGAAGCAACTTGCATTAATGCTTCAGAGGCTAGACAATTAACAGAATTATTATCCGGATACCTCGAAGTATTCATTGAGCACCCTGGAATCATAAAAGATTACCAGTATAATATGAAAGTATATCCGCACAAGACCTATTGCAGAGCATCTTACTCGGTCCCCTGGACGAAGAAAAACGAAGTGAATATACAGAGGACCAATCAGAAGTGCAAGTGCACTAGCCCATAACTGTAAATATAATGTTTATGGTAAAATAATTAGCAGTAATAATTTGATAATATTATGTATGTGTTAGTTCATAAGCTTTTTTGTCAAGTATTGTACTGTAATGTTGTTGAATTATTTGAACAAGGAGTAGAGAATCCCCATAATAAATGTATTTTCACTCTAAAAGGGATAAATAACTTGATAAACACTTGAGTGTCGTTGCATTAAATGTGAGGAATTTTACCTTCCTATCCGTAGGATAGAAATGATTAAAATGCTTAAGTAATATATTTGTTCGTGTGTAAGAATGGATATAACAAACATATTTTCATAAGATCGAGTCATGTAGTCCCTCACACGTATTGAGTGTTGGTGGTGAGTGAGCTGTGTGACTGAGAAAAATAAATAAATAAATAAATAAATAATAAAATAAACTGCTTTCACCATTAGTGTAGCGAAATCTGAATGTGTACTGATTTACGTACACGGTTTCATTACAAAGTCATTTAAAATGCTCTTACGAGCAACATTGCGGTTAGATAAACCGAACATGGACATCTGTCCCAAAAACATGGTAAATAACAAACCCAATAAAAAAATAAAAAATAGAAATATATAAATATATGTACCTGTAATAAAAACGGAAATGTACTGCTGTCTGGACAGTTCAGTAATGATCTCATGGTCAAGATAATGTGCAGATTCTGAAAGTTTTATATTGTCTCATGTTTATGTGACAGTGTAAAATCTTAAATTTTGTTATTCAGTCATGGTAATATGAACTTATGTGCAAGTGTACCAGACCTCATTACTCGAAAAGTGTCATTTGCATATAGATTGTCTGTTAAGTACTGTGGAAAACTACTGACAGCAATCAGAACAGTGAAACGTGTTTCGCAGGAACTAGTGGACGCGTGAAGAATTGTGATTTATATTGTGAAAAACGATGAACAGTGATAGAAACTGTGATCACGTAACCTTATGAACGATCTTGGAGTGTCAAAGTTAGCAGCAACCCTATGAACGTTGAGTACTGTTGACTCTATTAATAATTAATTTGAACTGATGACCTTTAGTAGTTTGATATTAAGCGTATCCGCGTGCCAAATTTAATGTGACAGACAATACAACCAGCCGCGCGGCAAAACAATAATGCAACGTTGGCTACGCAGCGCGTCGCGAAAATATTTACATTCCGCTTAAGTAAACGAACCACACTACGGACACTTGTATGATTAACGGTGCAGTGTTCAAAATTTGCATATTGTGATAAACTTACATGTGAATCACTACATTGTGTTGAACAGTGTCAAAATACAGAACATCAAAAACAGTCTAATTCCATCCGTGTGAATGCGAGTGAAATGGACACTAATAAACTTGTCCACAGGATGAGAATAGTAATTATCTTGTCACAGATGCTTATATTTTGACATTTCATGTACCCGCCTTAAACTGAGGGACGTCGGAAAGGAGAAGCAAGACCTGCTGCAGCGCAACTAGTAGCCAGCAGCAGATCCAAACCACGATGCAGCCGACTGCAGCCGACGCCCCACCGACTCTGCCGGGGGCGGTGCAGCAACAGCCACCACCTGTGTGCGTTCCAACGGCTCGACGACACGGGGCGTTCTTACGACGTCAGCAGCAAATTCTTATGACATTCGATAAATGCGAGACTTTGGAAATTGTTATGATATATTACCACGAAAAAACATTCATTATCTCAGATGCTTACAACAGAGGCATAAATTTGCATTTTCCAGCATATTTTTTTACATTGATGTCAAGCCTGACTGTTAAAAGTAGGTGTCTGTATTTTCTTGTAGCTCCTTGGACGATTTTATTCCCGGTTTTCCGAGTCCAGTGAACCCAAATGGGGAGGGGGAGGGGGATAAGTTAATCCGGGAAGTATCCGCAGCAATTTCCGAGATAATACAGTCACTGAAGTCATTTAAACTACTCGATTCAACTATAATTTTGTCATGTCTAAAACAATATTGAAACTGAACATTTGCATCTTGAGAGTAGCAAATCTACGTGGATTACGTGGACTGATGAAAAAATATACAATAGATAACAAATTTTTTTTCTCAGCCCAAGGGACATTGTAACATCCACGTGATAAATTTTAGGCTACAGTGCGACGAGAGAAAATTGTGCCTCTAACAGTTATAAACATTATCTATTCGACATATGAAAAAAACAATGAAAACTTATAAATATTAATTATTTATATAATATTGTATGGTGTAATTGGACATATCGATGTGTATCATACAAAGACAATGACAATTGGAAATTCCTTTTATGATCTGCGTTTGTCTTCCTTTTTTTTTTTTTTTTTTACCTTTTGTTGGTTGGCTTTTGTAGCTTGCGGACGCATATCGAACTGAGGTCTGTTAAGATATTGTCATTATTTGTTAATTATTACTTGAAAATAGAGTTCATTATTATTATAAACATGAGTGAATAATTATTTGTAACTTTAATTCCTCTCTCAGTAAGCATTATCTGTGTTAATTATTTCTTTCCGCTGCAACGAGCGCAGCCATTGATGTTAGCGATTTGTATCGCATTTTTGTCTGTTTTCTTTAGAAACAAATCAAATGTTTCCTTGATGAAGTCTAAATAGTGCACAATACGAAAGTAGATTTATAGCGTTTAACAATCATTTTATGTATTTACTTATTTACTCTAACAATACAAAGTCTCTATCAATTGTCTGCCGCCATCTTAACAATTATCTCAGTGGCAAATTCAAATTTAAATTACGCAACTCTGCAGAATAAATGCCGAAGGTAATACAAATGTGTGTAAATAACTGTGCACCGGTGGCCCTGAACTCATTTTAATGAAAATGATTCGAATCAGATTGGTTCTTTAAAAACAGTGGTCATAGCACGATCCTTATAAGAAACTTTTCTAGCTCATGTATGGAGCCGAAATTAATTACACACGAGTTGCGAAAAATTTTGTTTCAGGTAACATACGTCAGTGCTGTGCGCTGCTGATATTCGGTGGTTTTAATGATCATATTGCTGAAGATAACTACTTCCATCCTAATCAATAGTTGTAAGGAATCTGTTGTATGAACTGTGATTTAGTGACACTTACACAACTTACAGACATCACTTTAACACGCCGTTAACTTGGAGTTTTTAGCAACTTGATCAAATCTTTAGCTGGGAGAAAAATTATTAGTAATTACTCAATGTAATAAAATAGGATTATCATTTCCATTAACAAATTAGTTAAATGCCAAACCACTGAATAACACAGCAAACCCCACAATAGCAGTGTCATCAGCGAATCGTATCACTGATATCCTTTCACCCTGAATTTTAATTCCACTCCTATACCTTCATTTTACTTCCATCATTGAATCTTCGGCATATAGACTGAACAGTAGGGAGAAACACTACCTCCCTGTCTTACATCATTTTTAATCCGAGCACTTTATCATCCACTTTCATTTTTCCGTCTTTTTTCTTGCACATATTTTATATTACCTGTCTTTCCCTATAGCTTACCCCTACTTTCCTCAGAATTTCGAAAATATTGGACCATTTTACATTGTCGAACGATTTTTCCAGATCGACAAATCCTATGAACTGTCTTGATTTTTCTTTATAGTTGCTTCCATTATCAACCACAAAGTCAGAATTGCTCGCAGGTGCCTTTACCCTTCCTAAAGCAGAACTGATCGTCATCTAACACATTCTCAATTTTCTTTTCCACTCTTCTGTATATTATTCTTCTCAGCAGCATGGATGCGTGAGCTGTTTAACTGATTGTGCGATAATTCTTGCACTTGTTAGCACTTGCAGTCTTCGGAATTGTGTGGATGATATTTTTCAGAAAGTCAGATGGTTTGTCGTCAGACTCTTACATTCTACACACAAGATACTTAGTCGATTTGCCGGCTCTTCCCCCAATGATTTTAAAAATTCGGATGGAGTGTTATCTACTGCTTCTGCCTGATCTGATTAAGTCCCCCAAAGCTGTCTTAAATTCTGATTCTATTACTGGATCTCCTATCTCTTCTAAATCGACTCCTGTTCCTTCATCTATTACATATGACAAATCTTCCCCCTCATAGAGGCCTTCACTGTACTCATCCACATATCCGTTCCCTCCTCTGCATTTAACAGGGGAATTCCCATTGCACTCTTAATGTTACCACCCTTGCTTTTAATTTCACCGACGGGTGTTTTGACTTATCTATATACTGAGTCGGTCCTCCCGACAATCATTTTTTTCTATTGTTTTCACATTTTTATGCAGCTATTCCGTCTTAGCTTTCTGTACTTCCTATTTATTCTGTTCCTCAACGACTTGTATTTCCGTATTTCTGAATTTCCCTGACCATTATTGTACTTTATTCCTTTGTCGATCAACATAAGTATTTCTTGTGTTACTTATGGTTTCTTCGCAGTTACCTTGTTGGTATATGTATTTTTCTTTACGACTTCTGTGACTGCCTATTTTAGATATGTTCGTTTCTCTTCAACTGTACTGTCCACTGAACTATTCTTTATTGCTATATCTATAGCCTTAGAGAACTTCTGCCGTATCTCGTCGTTCCTTAGTGCTTCCGTATCCCACTTCTTTGCGTATTGTCCGAAATAACAGACACCATATCCATATAAGCATACAATTCTTGTAATACCGGCCACGACCGTCCTCTTCTGTGTGGATGCACACATATTACCCGAACTCTTACGGGACTTGGTAAGAATGTCTTCCTCGAGTAATGAGTGTGTTGGGTAGGGACACTACGAATGTAGTGTGTGGACATATAAGGTGAGAATGTGGGTCTCGCGGGAGGTGTGCGCGAGATAGTCCCTGCAGTCGCGCTAGCCTATGTGCCCTCGGTGGCTCAGATGGATGCCGGCACGTGTTCGGTCAGAAGGGTTAGCTGCCCTCTGTAATTTAAAAAAAAAAAAATTGAGTTGATCGATCAACAACGAACTTAAACGGATGTCTTACGACGTCCGCCGCGAGCAGATACAACGAACGAAAGCGAACAAAAATGATAGTTAACAAGAAAAAAAAGGTGGGTAGAGCGTTTGCCATGTAAGCAGGAGATCGCGGGTTCGAGTCCCGGTCATGGCACACATTTTCACTTACCCCCGTTGATATATATAAGCGTCCGTCAGCAGCTGAAGATATTAATACATAATTCTAATTTCTTTGCGTATTGATTCTTCCTGAGAAATATCTTAAACTTCAGCCTCCTCTTCATCATTACTGTATTGTGATCTGAGTGTATATTTGCTCCTGGGTACACCTTATAATCCAGTATCTGGTCTCGGAATCTTTGTCTGACCATGATGTAATATAACTGAAATCTTCCCGTATTATCTTGCCTTTTCCAAGTGTATCTCCTCCTCATGAGATTCCTGAACAAAGTATTTGCTATTACTAGCTGAAATTTATTATAGAACTCGCTTAGTCTCTCTGCTCTCTCATTCCTAGTCCCAGACCCATATTCTCCTGTAACCTTAACCCACAACTGCATTCCAGTCCCCCATAACTATTAGATTTTCATCTCCCCTTACGTACTGTATTACCCTTTCGTTATCATCATATACTTCCTCATCTCTTCATCTTCAGCTTGCGGCCTCGGCATGTATACGTGTACTATCGTTGTCGGTGTTGGTTTGCTGTCGCTTCTAATAAGAACTACCCTGTCACTGAAATATGCAAATTAACACACTCTGTGTCCTACCTTCCTATTCATGACGAATCCTACTCCCATTATACTATTTTCCGCTTCTGTTAATATTATTCTATACTCATACGACCAGTAATCCTTGTTTTCTTTCCACTTCACTTCACTGGCACCTACTGTATCTAGATTGAGCCTTTGCATTTCCCTTTTCCGATTTTCTAGTTTCCCTACCACGTTCAAGTTTCTGACATTCCGCTCTCCGACTCGTAGAACGTTATCCTTTCATCGGTTGTTCAATCTTTTTCTCACGGTCACCTTTTACCAGCTGAATTTTATTGCTAAAGGCAATTAGTCTACTCCTGTCTCGTTGCTGCCATCGGCCTCACATTCTCCAGAACTCTTTATTTCTCCCCATACTACTGCGTTCTTATCATTCTTGACTGTTAGTCTTTCATTTCCTTTCACATGCTGAATTACACGTTAGTATATTCATATACTTTATCTATCTCATCTATTTCTTTTAACTTACGCATAAATATATGAACTGTTGTTATTGGCACTGTTTTTTCTGCCGATTCTGACAAAAATAGTCTTCATACTGAACTGTTCAGAGTAACTCAATCTGTTTCCTTCTGTTTCATTCATGGTAAATATCACCCTCGCACCACCATTTTATTTTGCTGCTGATCGTACCCTACATTCTTCTACCACGTTATCCTAGCCTTCTTCCTGTTTCATTTCGCTAACCCTCACTATATCAAGAGTTTGCCAGATATTTTACCTTCCATACCAGACCTGCGACATTCTACGCTCCTCTCGTGGAACATTAACCTTTCGTTTGTTATTTTGTTATGGTTACACCCCCCTCGGCAGTCATCTTCTGGAGATCCGAAAGAATGAGTAATCTGCCAATGGATAGAACATTACGATACTTTTTTTAACTACCTCCCATATGTCGTGTGGACACACACTGGGTGTCAGCAATGTGGTAGTTCCCACCACTGCTCAGTAAAAAACAAATATAACTTGGTAATTGTCAACTTAGAGTAGAAAGTAGCAGTAATATCCGCCTGAGTCATATAATACGGGGAATGAAGAGAGACAATTACACAGTTAACGTTCAAATTCATACACCTGTATCCCAATAACTGTTGTACCCTCACGGGAAATCTAATTTCCTTAAATAGCCTGTGAACTATAGGTGTAGTATTCTGAACGTATCTAAATTATGGATCATTCGATAATGAGCTAAAAGTTTCACCGCTAGCTGCAGGTTCCTCTTCAAAAGTTAATTACTCTCCTCTGTTGAATGGCTCAAAATTACTTTCTTTCTGCTTGCCTCGACAAGCTACAGCGTCCTGTTTCACAGAAGCTTCTGGTCCCTCAAAACGATTTTAAACAAAGGGCCGAGATAAAAGACTATTACACGTTGTTATTCGGCTAACAATACGCAGGTGCTCTGCTACACAATTGTGTCAGAGGGCGGTTTAATTACTTCTCAAATAACGATTCACAACGTAATTATCTTTCAGCTCATGGAAACCTTGAAACCTTTTTTCCTGATTGCCAGATACCACGTCCAGGACGTCTCTTTTCCTCCCATTCTACCTCAAAAGGACGACGTGGCTCTCTATATCTGTTCGGGTAACGAACTCCATCGTTGGCGTTAAAAATACATTTATACGTTGTTTTATGTCAGTAGCGAATCTAACATAGAGTTTTGTCACTCAAAACCATACGCAAATTTTTTTTTATCCTTATCACCAGACACGAATAACACTAAAGACTTTCTCCAGAATTACATGAAAAAATTTGTGATGAAGATATTTTCCGACCATTGAAGTTTTCCCCTAAATCTCAATTGTTACTTATATTACGTTGTGGTCAGTATGTTCCAGCAGTCTATCATTTTAGTGCAACGTCTCACAAGAATTTTTTTTGTGACTTTCAATTTATCACATTATGTGATATTTACAATTATTTTTGCCCGTAATAATTTAAATCTACTGCGCTGCTGCCTTGTTATGGTTAACATAAAATGCCATTGGCTGCAAATTCAGTATTTGAAGGCACTGATGCAATAACCACGTAAGACAGGTTTACACACTTTCGAGTAAAACGCACGGAACTGTCGAGGAATTAGAAAACATTACTAATCAGTCTTGTCTTTTCCCAACCTTTTCTAAGCCACCAACACACCGCTAACCTTTTATACAACCGAACAAAGATATACTATGACATTTTTTAATTTTAAAAAACCTTAGGCGTCTCTTGCTATATAATCGCAAAACTTCTATCATAGAAAACATTATAATGAAATTCCGTGTCTGGAGCTGGCATATACTTCTTGGTAAGCTTCACTACACCTTTATGCTTCCCATATTTAAGTGGCAGATTTACTCTACAATGAATTTCCTCAGAAAATTTCAATGAAAGAATATTGATAGATAAGTTTTGACAGTGATGCATTACAGTAAACTAATGCTTGTACTTATTAGAGTAAAGAGTTGAAAAATACGCACCGAAAGTCGTTGGTGTGACGTCACATGTGCTGGACTGCTGTTGAAATTGCTTGTCAATATTTTATAAAGTTTAGTCTTCAGTTGGTTATTTAAAAGTGTATTTGTGTTAATATTTGCTGCAAAGTGGATTTTCATTAATCTCAGTCTTTCTTCTTGTGCTATTGACTCGAGTGTTCTGTCATTTGGGAGTGGGCTTACGTCATTCGTCCAACCCTTACGTCTCAGTAGTGCGTTTACATTTTGCGGCGTGCAGCTGCAACTGTAGCGGTTATTAAGCTAAGTACTGACAGAGTTTTTTGTGCACTGTTATACAGTTATTAAATTTAATAGTTTTCAGAGGTGTTTCGTGATGTTTGTGGCGAAATACCGATTTAATAAACTTTTGGAAACATTGGCTCCTGTGTTTTTTAGAGTTTTCTGTGCAATGAAGCCTTTTACTAAATTTCGTGCTTTAGCTTTCAGCTGACTTTTCTTATTGTTTCCACCGAAATATTGCATTAAAATCTTCATTCACTGTTTTAACATCGCTGAGTGGTTCAGTGGCCTCTTGAATTTTTGGTTTTAGGTAATAGTTTTGTGAAGTTTAGTTGGTATCGGTATTAGCTGTGTCGTAGTAGTATTAATACAAGTAGTTGCATTCTTTGTGTACAGAGAATTTCGAGACGCCTATTGTTAGTTCTATGAGTAGTTCTACTGGCGTAGGTGAACTTAGGTAACATTGACGTATAGTTTTTTTCAGTAACTGTAGAATTTTACCGTGAGTGAGAAGCATGTGCTCTGTCGTAGATTTGAGAGTAGTGGGTTATGGTGTGGGATTTGTTCAAAGTATTTTCATTGGGGGAATGCAGTGGGGAAGCCAGTGGGCGTTGATCCTCTCCTAGGAATGCAGAATCTGTAGCAGAAATAAGTTGATGAGCAGGAGCGTAAGAGCTGTACGCTTCAGGTACAGTTAAAACGCACAAAGGGGGAAGCAGATAGGTTAAGGAGAGTGAAGGGTGGTGGGGAATGGGAACTGCCAGTTAGCAAGAAGGCAACTAGAAGGAGGAGGCATTTAGACAGTTATAATTTGCGTATATACAATAGATCTGACCAACTGTCAGAGTTGAGTTCTAGATGCAGGGAACATGCAGCAGTCCTCAACAGTTAGGAGGCTTAGGTCAGTTGTAAACTCTAACAGAAAGAAGAAGGTTCTGCTTCTAGATAATGCACATGGTAGAGCTGTGGGCCAGCAGTTGCAGGAAGTGTCAGGAAGTGTTGGGTAGTGACTACCAGGTCACCAGCATTGCGAGCAATTGTGAAGACTAGTGCAGGGTTGGCTCAGGTGACTGACAGCGTGTGGGAGTTATGTAGACATTTTACGAAGAAGGATCAGGTAGTGATGATTGAGCAAGGAAGAGTCTTGATAGGTATGGGGAATATGATGTAGGTGGTGACCTGGTAAAGATAGCTACTCAAACTGGTGGCACTTTTGTGCATTTCGTGCAGCTGTTTCAGCGTCATGATCGGCCTCATCTTAATGCGGCTGTTAGGAGCGTTCACATTGGGCTGGGAAGGGCACTGATGGCAGAAGGCGTGGGTTACATCTCACTGGTGCCAGTTGTGTCTATCAGTAGGTCGGGTTTCACTAGGCATGACCTGCACCTCAGTAGGTATGAGAAGGGGAGCCTGCCAAAGGTTATAGGTGATAGTGTAGTGGGTGGCGGTGGGATCACTCATGGAAAAATTCCTGTAGTAGTTGGTGTTAGGGCTCCACTGTTTTTAGACTGAAGGCAGCTGATAGGTACACCTGCTTAAAGGAAGTCCCTATAACTAAGGGCTCACCTTCAGAGGACGTCATGTTTCCAAGTAGAGAAGGAATTATCATATTTCATCAAAATATAAGAGGTATTAGAGATAAAGTTAGTAAACTGCTTATAGTGAAACGTCCACTTTTTGAACAATTTATACAGGACTGTGCTTAAACTGACACACAATATTTTGTTAGCGCAACGCAATCTGACTTTCAAAATTCCCTACAAAAGAATGGCCCTGACTAACATTAAACTATACTTTCACAAATCACTTACCTCACAAAAATCTTCGCTGCTCAAGCTACTGCAATACAGCGAGCGCCACTACTGCCAGCTAAATAAAAGATTCAAACTATGGAAGGCACTAACTACTGATAGGGATAGTTAGCAAATGAAAGATATTAATAGAGAACAAACAATGTATTTACCTTGATATCATCATATATAAATATAGCAGTTCATGACAAATTTCAAAACTCCGCCATCTCTCTCCGCACATCCACCACTGCTGGCGGCTCACCTCCAACTGCGCAACGCTATGCGCTGTTCACATCCAGCTGCCGCTGCCCAACACTACAATGGCAGACAACAATGCAAACTAGTCACAGACTGCACACAGGTGGCGTTACCAATAAAAAAACCTAAACAGCCTACTTACAATAGATGTTGACTGTGAAATTATTGGTATATCGGAGCACCACTTAAATAATTTGACCATTTAGAGGCTTCCTTTACCATGGTGCACAAATTTTAACACTAAAAGGCTTTTGTACTCAAACAAATGTCACATATAATTACAAACTATGTAGGAAAGTTCATCCAATAAACATTGTTAAGGAACAAGAGTGACAGGATGTTTATAGTGCCGATAGCATAAATGATATATATAATGCTTTCCTTAACATATTTCTCATGTTCTTTGAGAGTTTCTTTCCACTAGAAATTTCTAAACAGGATACTAGCAGTAATATGCAGCCTGGGTGGGTGACTAGTGGGATAAGGTTATCATGTAGAACAAAGTGGGAATTACATCATAATGTTAGAAGTAGACACCATCAAGCTACAGTAGCCCATTACAAACAGTATTGCAAGGTGCTTAAAAATGTTATTGGGAAGGCAAAGAGTATGGGGTATGCAAATATAATAGCTGATTCACAGCAAAAAATTAAAACTGTATGTTCAGTTGCGAAGGAAGTGTCTGGTCAGCAGCACAAGGTCGACAGTATAAAGTTAGTTCGTAGTAAAAATATTTCTGTTACTGACAAATCAGATATATGTACAGTATTTAACAATCATTTTCTGAGCACTGCTGCTGTATTAAATAAAAATTCAGTTTCTACAGGGAATCATATAACTTTCTTGGCAAATGCCTTTCTGAGAGTGATGTCTGAAATACTCCTCTGTGATACAGACAAGGGGGAGATTGAGTCAGTAATTAAATCACTGAAGACTGAAGACTCTCGTGGATATGATGGAGTGCCTGGCAGAATATTAAAGTACTGTGCTGCTCATGTTAGTCCTGCATTTAGCCATATTTGTAATATTTCCTTTACGAATGGTCAGTTTCCTGAACGATTAAAGTTTTCAGTAAAGCCGCTTTATGAAAAGGGAGAAAATGATAATTTAGAAACTTTTAGACCTATTTCTATGCCCTCAGTGTTTGCTAAAGTTATTGACAAGGCTGTGTATGTAAGAATAATTGATAATTTTATATCACACGATTTGTTATCAAATGTACTGTTTGGCTTTAGAAGTCCTTTAACAACTGAAAATGCTATATTCTCTTTTCTCTGTGAGGTACTGGATGGGTTACACAATAGGTTTCGAATACTAGGCGTATTTTTTTATTTAATTAAGGCGTTTGATTTTGTTGATCACAAAATATTGTTCCACAAGTTGTACCATTACAGAATACGAGGCGTAACGATTGGTTCACCTCTTACTTCAGCAACAGACAGCAAAAGGTCATTATTCACAATGTTGTGAATAGCTGTGATGTGGGGTCTGAGTGGGGTATAATCAAGTGAGGGGTGCCCCAGGGTTCAGTGTTGGCGCCACTCCTATTCCTTATTTATATAAATGATATGCCCCCTGGTATTATGGTTAACTCCTAAATCTTTCTGTTTGCTGATGACACTAGCTTGGTAGTAAAGGATGTTGTGTGCAACATTCGCCTAGTTTCAAATAGTGTAGTTCATGACCTAGGTTCATGGCTTGTAGAAAATAAACTAACGCTAAATCACAGTAAAACTCGGGTTTTTCAGTTTTTAACAAACAATTCAACAAAACCTGACGTTTTAATTTCACAGAATGGGCATATGATTAGTGAAACTGAAGAGTTCAAATCTCTAGGTGTTCAGATAGATAGCAAACTGTCATGGAAAGCCCACATTCCGGATCTTGTTCAAAGACTCAGTGCTGCCATTTTTACTATTTGGACGGTATGTGAAGTGAGTGATAGTTCGACAAGAAAATTAGTCTATTATTTTCATTCGCTTATGTCGTTTGGTGTTATATTTTGGGGTAAGTCTTCCCATTCTAAAACGATATTTTTGGCTCAGAAATGAGCGTTTCAGGCAATAACTGGTGTAAGGTCACGAACCTCCTGTCGACCCCTGTTCACCAGTTTGGGGCTTTTGACACTGGCCTACTGGCCTCTTTATATATATATATATATATATATATATATATATATATATATATTTTTCTTGTTAACAATAGTACCATATTCCCACTCAGTTAATACTCGGACGAAGTCAAATCTGCATTTGGATCGGACTTCCTTAACTCTTGTGCAGAAAGGTGTGCAGTATACTGCTGTATCCAGTTTCAATAAGCTGACACTCGAATTCAAAAATCTTAGCAGTAATCCACGAGCTTTCAAATCGAAACTGAAGAGTTTCGTCATGGGTCACTCCTTCTATTCTGCTGAGGAGTTCCTTGAAAAATTAGGCTGATTCTTGTTGTATTGTTGATTGTGTTTACTTAAACTTATGGACTGACTTTTTTCGTTTTCATAAATATTTTATTTTTATCTGTTATTACTTTTGTTTTGAAATTTCACGTACTGACATGTTCTATGACCTTGGAGTTTTGCTCCTCAATTTGGTCCTACGGAACTTGACGTGTAAATAATTTAAATAAAAATAAGTACCCAAAGTCCTATACTTTCTCATGATTTGCACTCTTAATGTTAGACGAAAAGAAGCTTTTTGGGTGGAACAGGAAGACTACTAATACAACATATTAGTTATGTTGTGTAACATCAACCATAGTGAAGTTCTTGAATATATTTCACGTGCCATAATTTGACTGCTGTTTGGTTCAATGACAAAGCAAGCACTGGACATCTCTGGTTCTTGCCCCAAACAACCGACACCGACAAGTCCATTCCCTGTGTTACTGTGATTTGGTCCTTTGGACAGGTCTAAATCTTGCACCACACGACAGAGGAATTTACGACCCAACTTCCAGATTTAGACATTAGTGAAATCACATTTTCGGCCAAAAGTAGACATACCTTGTTACTGCACTAATGCTTTCATTTTATCGAGGTATTACAGTGTTATAACTTAGTCACTGATTGCAAATAGCGCTGAAACGGTCACGTAGTGATGCTAGGACCCAAGTGTTAGTAAACGTCTCTGAATATGAATGTCACACATATAATTATTGTCATAGCAGTATGCTGGCTACTACAGGCAACATTACGTCGGTATCGTACATGTAAGTACTGCGTTGAGAAATTATGCTTAATAATTGCTAATTACTATGTTGTTCAACTTTGCAACACAGTAACCGTTTTGAATGCGAGGGCGTGATGAAAACTAACGCCTCCGACCTCTTTATATGAAAACTGTAAAGGTTCTAAAATAAAACAAACATCATTAACATTGTACATAATAATTCTTCATGTCTACATATTTATTTCTCAACAGAGTCACTCTAGCGACGAACACATTTCTCCCAACGAAAGATACCATCACTGTAGAATGTTTGACATTGTTGACGGAGCCACAAGCTCACCTCTGCTTAGACCGCTTCATCACCGGCAAAGTTTAGTACTCGAAGGTGTTCTTTACGTTTCTGAAACATATGAAAACCCGATGGGGCCAGGCAGGAACCGTATGGAAGGTAATCAACGGGGGTGAACCCAAGGTGTCGGCTTGCTGTAGATATTGTCGCGAATAGTAGAAGATGGTGTCGCGAATAGTAGAAGATAGAATTAAAATCATGTAGGCTGTAGGCTGGAAAATTATTGCTACAGATCAAGCGAGGCGGACGTGACCAGACTATCTCATGTGTAAAGTGTAATGTGTACTCGACTAACAAGAGCGGAGTATGCAGTATCACGAGGCTCAAACACAGTTAGTGGCAACCCGTGGACACAGCAAACAGTGGAGAATGGCTAGTTCATCACGTAGGCATCACATGCTGCCGCGTGACTAGCCTACTCAGGGCTCAAAGTTCGGGGTGCTAGAACCTTCTAGAACCTTCTAGAACAAGTGGTGCCGGGTGCACTAACCCCTATAAAAGCGGATAGCCGCTAGATCGAAGGACAGTGATGGAGTGAGGTACTTAGGAAGCCGGTCCACGTCAGTCTGCGTCGGGATGCTGAAAGAGTTGCAGGAGAGTATTGAGCACAGCAACAAGTAGGGACTTAGGCTGAATCGACACAGCTGACACTTAGTCTGGTGCGCTCGCCTCTGCTGTATTAGGACTTAGGTTTGGGAAGTTAGGGATGGCAACTGCATAGCCAGCTAGACAATCGTTGGAGACTGTATATAGAACCTTATTTAAATCACAAGTGCCAGGGGTACTTCCAGTATAATCGTTCTATACATCGAGTGTTCATATACGAAAGCTTCCCTAAGATCCTATCCGAGTTCCGTACTCTAGCTCACCTTGCAGCCTTCTCTACAACGGAGCAGTGAGGAGTTGGCGGCCCACACCACCGAGACCTCATGCCAAGTAAGTTCTCTGACGCGCACCAACGCAGTCCTTCCACTCCCTCTCAGGACACGTCAGTAGGACACGACAGAGGTTTAGACCATTTTTCTGGTGCCAGGTGTGGGGTATAGGTGAGGTATCTACGGGTGAAGAAGCGACAGTATAGAGTACTGGAATAGGCAGAGGGGCGTTAAGCAGCACCAGCATCACAGAACGAGAGGGTCGACACATCGCGCCGTCGCAGAACGAGAGGGTCGACACATCGCGCCGTCGCAGAACGAGAGGGTCGACACATCGCGCAGCTGCGGAGCCAGAGGGTCGACGCAGCGCACCGTCGCGGGTCCAGGGGGTCGCCGCGGCACGTCTAAGCAGAAGGTGCTGTTTCACGCCAACGCAGCACCAGCGTCGCATCGCGCCGCCGCCGGGGTAGAGAGGCGCCGGTCCGCGCCGTCCCAGCAGCTGCACCGTCTCGCACCGCGCTCATCTCGAGCGGGTCTACGCGCCGCCACCGCGACGCGCCACATTCAGCACCAGCCAGCAGGAGTCAAGGTTAGTGGAGATGTCAACCTCCAATGAAGTAGACACGGGCGAAGGCTCGCAGACACTCTCCAGTGGAAGCAGGCTATATTTAAGTTATAGTGAGGCTACCAAGTTGGTACCCCATAAATTTGATGGGAACAGAGAAAGATTGTCCGAGTTTATTGATAATTGCGATAATGCGTACCATTTAGTGAACCCTAGTTATAAGCAAGTGTTTCTGAAGTTCATTATTGGTCAGATAACGGGCTCAGCCCGCAGTAAACTATTGGTTAGGGATCATACAGAGACTTGGTCTGCCGTGAGGTCTATATTGTTGGAAAATTATGAGAGCAAGCGCACAATTGACTACTATGCTTGTACTATGTTTAATAGTAGGCAGGGAAACGGTGAAAGTGTGGCTCAATGGGGCTCTCGCGTTGATTCTATGCAGTTCCACTTTCGAGAGGCAATGAAGAGGGTCATGGATGAGGACGAGATTGCAGGATGCAATACGCTGATAGGGAAGCTAGGACGGGCCGTGTTCATACAGGGATTATACGACGAGAGAATAAAAACAGTAATACGGGCACAAGGCGAACGGATAACCCTGTCAGAGGCTATTGACTTATCCGCAACGGAGGAATGTGCGATAACATCCGAGCGAGATAAACGCCGAGTGGCGACTGCAAGCAGGACAGGACGGAAAAATAGTATGAAATGCTTTAGTTGCGGAAAAGAAGGGCATGTAGCGCGTGAATGTAGAACAAAGTATACCGTCCGAAAAACAGACGTGGTAAAGGGCGGCTCCCAGGGGACAGACCGAAATCGATTACCAGTCAAGGAAATTGACGTGCGGGAATTTAGGGGAAATGGGGGACGAGCTCAGTGTCCTCCACCCGTACGGTGTACAGCATGTAACCTACCGGGACACACACCCCCGTGTACCAAAGCCAAACCAGTGACATGCTTCACGTGTCACCGACACGGACACTATGCTCGAGATTGCCACGAAAGTAAATGGGTTAACATCCGTGGGAAGAATATGTAGGGAAACGAGAAGAGGGCGTAATGCCGCAGTTCCATTACGCTGCGTCAGGAATAATAAGAGCTGCCGAATGCACGGGCAAAAATGACTATATATGTGTGAGGAGCAAAGATGTAAAAGGAACTGAGACGAGATTACTAATAGATAGTGGGGCCCACATTAACCTCATTAAATCCAGGGTTTTGAGGGATGGTGTAAAGAAGGAAACCGACAGGGCAGTGACAATAAAGAGTATCGTCAATGAAGAGGTCAGGACGGAGGGTCCTGTATTAATCGAATTAAGTAGCGGTATAGGAAGAAAATGGGTTACTCAGTTTCAAGTTGTAAATGAATGTCTTGATCTGCCGTTTGATGGGTTACTTGGACGGGAGTTCCTGGACGAACATAAAGTCGTGCCGGATTATGGGCGACGGAGAATGTATGTGCAAGACGAATGGGTAGAATTACGAGAAGCGTGCGAAGAGGACACTGCAAATCGATTAGTTGCGCAAAGTGGTAAGATTGGGACGGAGGTAAGAACCAGTTACGCAGATGTAGCGCGAGGAGATAAGGCGCCGGTCGAGGTTACGACGCGCGCGCGCGCAGTCGCTGGGAAACAAATAAGAGATAGCGGTCCAAGTTATACAGACAGTAAGGGTGGCGGTTACTCCAAATACCCGACGAGGCGAGACAGCCGAGTGCCGGTTGCGCCAACTTGTAAGAATTGTGCGACGCCAGATGACAGTGAAGTTATTCCAAACGAAGAGCTGCCAGAACGAGCAAAGAAGCCCTGTAATATCATGACGAGTAGGCGTGACAAGTCGCTAGCCCCGGAGGATCTGGAAGAAGTCAGGATAGGACCCCGGGAAGAGAGGTTTATAAGAGTCCGCGTGACGCGAAAAATAGGTAGGGAGGCAGTAATTCCCAAACAAGAGATTAGGCCAGGGGTCTATATACCAGAAGCCATAGTGGCCGTCCAAGATGGAACATGTATAACGAGCGTAATAAATACCCGAACCCAAGAAGTGCGGTTTAGGGTGCCGGAAGTACTAGCAGAAGAGGTCCCACCGCCCAGTAGCTACAAAGTTAGACGTGCACCCCAGAACAGTAGGATCGAGAGAAAAACGCGGCAAAAGTTGTTAACGGAAAATATGCGTATAGACCACTTAAATCGGGAGGAGCACAACGCCATACGGGAATTGTGCTTGGCGTATAACGACGTGTTTCACTTACCAGGGGACGTGCTCACCTACACTACCGTAGTGAAGCACCAGATCCCACTAACGCCGGAAGCTGAAGGGACAGTTATAAATCAAAGACCGTATCGCATCCCACAAGCTCAGCAGGATGCACTGCAAACGGAAATTCAGGGCATGTTGAGAGACGGCATAATCTCGCCGAGTACCAGTCCATTTAATTTCCCCTTGTTATTATTGCCAAAGAAACTTGATGCTAGTGGTAAACCCAAATGGAGAGTAGTTGTTGATTATAGGAAACTAAATGATGTCTCGATAAATATGGTTTACCCGTTACCTAGAATTGACGAAATTCTAGATAGCCTAGGAAAGGCAAAATATTTTTCAACGTTAGATCTCGCGAAGGGATACTACCAAGTATTAATAGATGAGAAGGATCGAAAAAAAACGGCATTTAGTACGCCGACGGGACATTACGAATATAATAGAATGGCCATGGGCTTAAAAACGGCCCCATCTACATTTCAACGGCTAATGAACACCGTGCTGACGGGCGTGCAAGGGAATAAAGTGTTCATTTATCTAGATGACATCGTCATCGTAGGTGCGTCGCTTGAGGAGCATAACGCACGCCTTGAAGAAGTATTTGAACATTTAAGAAAAGCGAACCTGAAGTTGCAGGTCGACAAATGCGAATTCTTGCGGACAGAAGTTACGTTCTTAGGACACGTTTTAACGGCAGAAGGTTTGAAACCCGATCCCACGAAAGTAACGGCAATAGAAAATTACCCGCCGCCAAAGACAACTACGGAATTGAAATGTTACCTGGGAATGGTCGGATATTACCGACGGTTTCTGAGCAATTTTAGTAAAATTGCCAAGCCTCTACATGAACTACTAAAAAAGGGAGTTCCGTACGAATGGGGCGAAGTGCAACAGGAAGCTTTCCAGACCTTGAAAGAGAAGTTAACCAAACCTCCAATACTACAGTACCCGGATTTCACTAAGGAATTTTTGGTAACCACAGACGCCAGCAAATACGCGGTAGGAGCGTATCTGAGTCAAGGTCCTATAGGAAAAGATTTACCGGTTGCGTATATATCGCGCACTCTCAATAAAGCAGAGATAAACTATAGTACAATAGAGCGAGAGTTAACTGCTATAGTGTGGGCTGTTAAATATTTTCGTCCTTATCTGTTTGGGAGGAAATTCAAAATACTCACGGACCACAAACCCCTGATGTGGTTAGGCAGTATCACAGATCCATCGTCTCGATTAATGAAACTTCGGCTAAAATTGGAGGAATATGATTACCAAATCCTGTACAAGGAAGGGAAACAAAACCGCGTAGCTGATGCATTATCACGGATTCGGAGTGTACAAGACAGCGATAAGGAAGTACCGCAGGATAGCGGGAGGCAAGGAGAAATAAAGGCGGACGCCGCGCAGCGGGACGAGAACCAAGAAGTAGATAACGAGGCAGCGACAGAAGCAGTAGCGACAGCTGAGATAACAGACCCCGAGGAAACAGCTGACGCGACCGAGGTAAGTGAAGACGGAGCCGCACCGCCGATAAACGAAGAAGACGCTCTAAGCGCAGAGGACAAATTGGAAATCCTAAAACAGATGCACATATCTCCCATAGGAGGCCATCAGGGAATGGGAAGAACATATGCGCGAATAAAGCAGTACTGTACCTGGCCGGGTATGAAAGCCGATATAGAAAAATTCATAAGAATGTGTGAAAGTTGTCAAAAGAATAAGATAACCCAAGCAAAAACGAAGCAACCGATGGAACTAACGCCGACTCCCGAATTCGTATTTGAGCGATGTGACATCGATATAGTATGTCCCTTACCAGTTACCCGAGTTGGCCACAAGTATATTTTGACCTTTCAAGACTCTCTTACGAAGTTTGTAATAGCTGAACCGATACCTCGACAGGACGCGGATACAGTAGCTCGAAAGTTAGTAGAAAACATTATTTTGAAGTTCGGCGTTCCGACCGCCCTATTAAGTGACATGGGGAGTAATTTTATTGGTGATACGATGAGACGAGTCTGCAAATTACTTAGAATTGAGAAGATACAAACAACGGCGTATCATCCGCAGTCGAACGGAGCATTAGAACGTACGCACCGCACGCTAACAGAGATGTTACGACATTACGTGAACCGGGACCAGACGGATTGGGACGAATGGGTATCGTTCGCATGTTTTGTGTACAACACAACACCACACAGTACCACGGGATACACTCCATTCCAGTTATTCTTCGGCAGGAAGTGTAATCTGCCAGGGTGGTTACAGCAGAAGCCAGCCAACGTGATCTACAATTATGATGATTACGTGACGGAAATCCGACAGCGACTGCAGTTAGTACACCAAGAGGCCCGTAAGGCAACACAGGAAAGCAAAATCAGGAATAAAAGCGATTACGATAAAACACAGAACCCGAGGGAATTTAAAAAAGACGATCGCGTATTACTGTATGATGAAAGCGTGCGTCGGGGACGCTCAAGGAAGTTAGACAGCCAGTGGCGAGGACCGTTTACTGTAGTAGATGTACAGGGACCGAACGTGATAATAAGACTGAAAGGAAATAAATGTAGAAAAGTGCACGCGAATAGACTGAAGGAATTTTACTAAGCAGGCAAGAATATCTTTTAGTTGTTCGTGGTAGAGGAAGTGAACAGATTGCAGGCGATAGCAAAACAGGAGAGTGGCACGTGCGTTTCTATTACAGATGCCACTGATGAGGGCGTTGTGGATGACAGCGATATTCGGGAGTATATGGCAGATCGGACTCGCAGGACGCGAGGCAAACCCACAAGATGTAAGAGTGCAAAAATTCCAGTCTGCACCAGGAATGTATTACGACAACCAGGGCAGTGTGAAACTATACAGCACAACGTGGAGAGTGGTGACCTATTTCAACCTCAAGGAATTGCATGACAAATTTGAAGAGACGCAGGTGGGGGCCAATAGAGCGATAGCACATTGTATAAGTACGATGAATCAAGCAAAGTTAGATGCCAGAGAATGTGAAAATGTACAACAAACTGTAAAATGGCAGGTGGGAGAGATTTCTAAATCAAAGGACTTGATTGACCAGTTGGCTAGACATGAACGGCCCAGAACCAAAAGGGGGATATTGAACTTTATTGGGGTAACAAGCAAGGTATTGTTTGGTACACTAGATGAAGATGATGCGGAATTCTTTAAAGCTAAGATAGATGTGTTAGAGGAACAGCAAAGGGAATTATTGCGATTGTCCAAGGAACAAGTAACCATTGTGAGGGCGTCACTGACGGGGGTGAACCAAACAATTAATGCAGTCACCAGGAATACTCAAATAATTGCGGATGGGATAAGGAAGTTGAGTAAACATGTCGAGGATTACGAAAATAGTACCAACAGGAAGATACAACACACCCTGATTGTTTTGACTATTACGGAACAACTGATGCAAATCTCTAATATGTTCAATGAGCTCGAAAGGGAATATGATCTATTGATCTCTGCCATAGTTAATGCGCAGAAAGGGCTATTGGAACCACACTTGATTAACCCTGTACAAGTAGTCACGTATCTCGAACTGATAAAGGAGGACTTAAAAGACAAGAAATTTCCCGTTGAACTCACGAAGGACCAAGGGTATCTGTTACTTCGTATAATAGATATAGATGTAGTTCTTGCCGGCAATACCTTAAGTTATGTACTAAATATACCTTTAGTAGATAGTAGTGTATACACTTTATATAGAATATGGCCATTACCCGCAGAATATGATGCAACTAAGAAGTTATTTGCGTATATCGAGCCTGAACGAAACTTTCTACTTATTGACGATGCGAAACGACAGTACGCACTACTGTCTCGGGACCAATTGCAGTGTAAAACGGTTACGGCGAGAAATCAAATTTGTAAACAACGGTTCGTTCTGATGTCGACCTATGATCACGAGCGATGTGAAGCTCGAATGCTACAGCCTATAAGGGAAATTCCGAAAGATTGCAATCAAAAGTATGTCATACTGAACGAAAGTATCTGGACGCAGATACAGGACAATGAGTGGCTGTATGTCGCTCCCAAGGATGAAGGACTGACAATATTATGTAACGGATTACCCCCAAACGACCTTATTGTAAGGGGTACCGGAAAGTTAACCTTTACGAGTCAGTGTAAAGGATACGGTGCGCAGGTCATGTTACAAGCTGACCATATAATTAGTACTAATGTAAGTAAGAATGATATAGTACCTATGCTAAACTTAAATATAGATTGCTGTATCATAGACGAAACAAAGCAAGAGGTCACACGTATACCTATAGATTTACCCTTAGAACATATTGTTAGACACTTAGATGACCTCAAGGTAGCCAGTCACAAAGTGGATGAACTGCAGAGTGAAATAGAATATCAGCAGCGAACCACCTTTAGTGGATGGTCTAAGAGCGTATATTCCGTATGGGGGTATACGGGTTCAGTAGTGTTAGTTGTCTTAATTATATCATGTTGTTTATGCATCTATTGTAAGTGTTGCCGTATGTGTGGCAAAAGATTGTGTGAAATCGGAGGACATTGTTGCGCTAAAGTGTGTGTGACAAATACAGTGGTAGCGGATGGCCGCTGGGAACGAAGTGTTCGGTACACCCCTGCCCGACAAACCGAGCACTGTGAAGCGGCAGCAGAAGGTGGAGAGTATGAATTAAGTTGTACACGTCGCACTCCTCTCTCCGATAGGGTACAATGGAGAGAACAGAGTCAAACACCACAACTCTCTGAGCCCCGTGCCAGAGCAATGGAGCTGTCAAGCCCCAAGACAGACAGGAGATAACACAATTGTATGTTTATTGATTATCTTACCCTCCTGATGTATCCTAAATTGATGACAAATCAGATCTTTTGTATGTGTATAAAACTCAAATGTGTACTTATGTATGTAACTATTTTGTATGCTCTTGGTAAAAATTTGCAGCATTTTTTTGAATATGTGACATAAATTTTGTTTGTTCTACGCACATTATGGACGGCACTCAACTGTATCTTATAACTTCTTGTGTTTTTTATTTTTGTGCCATGTATTTTTCATGTTTATAACGTCAAGTCTTGATGGCAATAAAGACTGGTAAGTTTTACTGGCACCGCGAGTAGAAAACGAAAATTTTGTAATCTCGAGGGACCGAGCTTACAAAATTTTCCCCTGGGGATGGGGAGGTGTCGCGAATAGTAGAAGATGGTGTCGCGAATAGTAGAAGATAGAATTAAAATCATGTAGGCTGTAGGCTGGAAAATTATTGCTACAGATCAAGCGAGGCGGACGTGACCAGACTATCTCATGTGTAATGTGTAATGTGTACTCGACTAACAAGAGCGGAGTATGCAGTATCACGAGGCTCAAACACAGTTAGTGGCAACCCGTGGACACAGCAAACAGTGGAGAATGGCTAGTTCATCACGTAGGCATCACATGCTGCCGCGTGACTAGCCTACTCAGGGCTCAAAGTTCGGGGTGCTAGAACCTTCTAGAACCTTCTAGAACAAGTGGTGCCGGGTGCACTAACCCCTATAAAAGCGGATAGCCGCTAGATCGAAGGACAGTGATGGAGTGAGGTACTTAGGAAGCCGGTCCACGTCAGTCTGCGTCGGGATGCTGAAAGAGTTGCAGGAGAGTATTGAGCACAGCAACAAGTAGGGACTTAGGCTGAATCGACACAGCTGACACTTAGTCTGGTGCGCTCGCCTCTGCTGTATTAGGACTTAGGTTTGGGAAGTTAGGGATGGCAACTGCATAGCCAGCTAGACAATCGTTGGAGACTGTATATAGAACCTTATTTAAATCACAAGTGCCAGGGGTACTTCCAGTATAATCGTTCTATACATCGAGTGTTCATATACGAAAGCTTCCCTAAGATCCTATCCGAGTTCCGTACTCTAGCTCACCTTGCAGCCTTCTCTACAACGGAGCAGTGAGGAGTTGGCGGCCCACACCACCGAGACCTCATGCCAAGTAAGTTCTCTGACGCGCACCAACGCAGTCCTTCCACTCCCTCTCAGGACACGTCAGTAGGACACGACAATATCACAGAGCTCTTGTGTGGTCTGGCATGTCCATGCTGAAGGAGAGGGTGATCACACACGTGTACGAACTCTTGAAATTATATAAACTAGATTATAGCTCGCTGTTCCTCACACACCGGCATAGTTACGTTATACACATCCCTGTTAGACGTTACAGTTCGGAGCCCTCTAGAGGCAGAGAGCTGCAAATACGTAGGCCTGAATAATAGGGATTCAGAACATTAATAACGTTTGATTCATTTAAAAATTCTTAAGAGTTTTCATACAAAACATTCGAAGGCATTAGTTTTCAACGCGCCCTGGTACTAAACAAATATGGAATTACAAGACACTTAGCAGTTAGAATAACGAAAATGAAAAGTGTTCTCGTAACAACATTTTACATGTAAACTTAAAATGAACTAGTAAACATCGAGGGCTGAGAGAAACTATCGCTCAAGTAGAGGAAAACTGGAAGTGTTGTTTTCAAACATTTACAGACATTTTTTTTGACGTTGTTTATAGATGAAATGGCGAGTGCGCTGAGAGCTTGTGGAAAAGTAAACTAAGCGGCATTATTTCAAAGAACAATCTCACTGGAAACAGGCTGCGAAATATCACGTGCCAAGTGATTTAATAAGGAACCTATAAAAGAAACATTACAGTATACTGAGGAACTTCCGCATGTATTCTATACAACGCAAACCACCTTGCAGTGTATGTCGGGGGTAACTAGTGTAACAGTGCCTCTATCCCCTTTCACTGTTCCAGTTGCATGTGGTTCGCAGGAAAGACTGATAATAAGCCGCCATGAGGGTTCGACTCACTCTAATTTTATTCGCATGGTATTTTCGTGAGGTATCCATAGGACGAAGCAGTATGTTGGCTGACTCATAGAGGAATGTACCCTCTCGGAACTTTAACAGCAAACAATCAGGTGATGCAGAATGCCTCTTTTGCAGCGTGTGCCTCTGTAGTTGGCTGAACATTTCTGTGACACTTTCGCCTTACTAAATGAAGCTGAAACGGAACTTGCTGCTCGTCTTTGGACCTTCTATGATACCTCTATTAGTCCTACCTGCTGCTTCTTTTTCTTTAACATACTTTATCATTGATATTCCTTCACCTTCAAGTTTAATTCCACTCTTGAAGCTCTCTTTTATTTCTGTTACTGCTATTTCGACGTATAGACTGAATCTTCATTTTATTTCCGTTACTCCTTCTTCGATGTATAGTCTGAACAGTAGGGGCGAAAGACTACATCCCTGTCTTACAGCTTTTTAAATCTGAGCACTTCTTTTATGGTCTCCATTCTCGTTGTTCTCTCTTGGGGTTTTGTACAGACTTTATGGTGCCGGTCCTTCCCTATAGCTTAACCGTATTTTTCTCAGGCGTATGACCATCATGCACCATTTTACAATGTTGAACGCTTTTTCCATGTCGGCATATCCTATGAACGTCTCTTGATCTTTCTTCAGTTTTGCTTCCATTATCAACCGCAATGTTAGAATTGCTTGTCTGGCGCCATTACCTTTCCTAAGACAAAACTGATCGTTATCTAACACATCCTCAATTTTCTCTCCCATTGTTCTGTGTATTATTCTTGTCATGAACTTGGATGAGCTGTTAAGCTGATAGCGATATTTTCCGGACTTGTCGGCTCCTATAACCTTCGGAATTGTGAAGATAATGTTCCTCCCAAAGTCTGATGGTATATCACTTGTCTTATAAATTCTAAACACCAACGTGAAAAATCTCTTTTAGTCACTTCCTCCGATTATTTTAGAAATTCCGATCGAATTTTATCTATACCTTCTGCCTTATTTGATCTTAAGACTTCCAAAGCTCTTTCAATTCTGATTGCAATACTGGGTTACCTATCTACCATCTCCCATTTCTTCTATCACGCCATCAGACAATTCCACCCCATCAGGGTGGCCTTCAGTGGTTTCTTCCCACCCATACGCTCTCTCATCTGCATTTAACAGTGACGTAACCGTTGCACACTGAATGTTGACGCCCTTGTTTTTCGCTTCACCGAAGATTCTTCTGACTTTTCTGTGTGCTGATTCAGTACTTCCGACTATCAATTCTTTCTCGATTTCTACACATTTTTCATGCAAACACAATCATATCGCCTTACGTTCCCTCTACTGTCTATTTAGTTCATTACCAAGTCACTTATACATCTATATCTATCTCTACGTGAATACTCTGCAAATCACACTTAAGAGCCTGGCCGAGGGTTCATAGAACCACCTTCGCAATACTTCCCTATTAACCCAATCTCGGACAGCGCGAGGGAAAAACGAATACCTATATCATTCCGTGCGAGCCAGGAGTTTCCTTGTTTCGTTATGATGATCGTTCCTCCCTATGTAGGTCGGCGTCTATAGAATACTTTCGCCATAGGTGGAAAAAGTTGGTGATTGAAACTTTGTGAGAAGATCTCGCCGAAACAAGAAACGCTTTTGTTTAAATTACTTCCGTCTGAATACCTTTATTGTGTCAGTGAAATTCTCTCCCCTATTTTTCGATAATACAAAACGTACTGCCCTTCTCTCAACTTTCCCTATGTACTCTGTTAATCCTATCTTAATCGTATCTTAATCCGCAGCAGTACCTCAAAAGATTACGGACAAACGTAGCGTACACAGTCTCTTTAGTACATGTGTTGCATCTTCTAAGTGTTCAGGCAAGATAATGCGTTCTTTGATTCCTCTTCGCCACGACACTCTCTATGTCTTATTTACAATTCAAGTTGTTCGCAATTGTAGTTCCAGGGTATTTAGTTGAATTCACGGCCATTAGATTTGGCTGATTTATCATGTAACCGAAGTTTAAAGGATTTTATTTAACACTCAAGCGGATGACCTCACATTTTTCATTATTTAGGATAAACTGCCAATTTTCGTACCACACAGACGTGTTTTCTGGATCTTTTTGCAATTGTTTTCGATCTTCTGATGACTTTACTGGTCGATAAGCGATAGCATCACCTTCAAGCAACCTAAGATGGCTGTTCATATTGTCTCCTAAATCGTTTATGTAGATAAGGGACAGCAGAAGGCCTATAACACACCTTGGGGTACACAAGAAATTACTTTTGCTTTACTCGATGACTTTCCATCAGTTACTACAAGCTGTGACCACTCTGATAGGAAATCACCGATCCAGTCGCATAACTGAGACGATATTCCATAAGCACGCAATCTGATTACAAGCCACTTTTTAGGTGTTGTTCAAAAGCCTTCTAGAAATCTAGAAATATGTAATCAATGTGAAATCTCTTGTCGATAGCACTCAACAATTAGTGTGAGTAAACAGCTTGTTGCGTTTCGCAAGAGGTTTTCTAAATCTGTGTTGCCCGTGTGTCAATAGACAGTTGTCATGGAGGTAATCCATAATATTCGAACACAATATATATTCCAAAGTCCTGCCGCATGATATGATATGGGTCTGTAAATTAGTAGATTATTCCTATTTTTCTTTTCTTGAATATTGGTGTGACCCGTGCAACTTACCGGTCTTTGGGTACAGTTCTTTCGTCGAGTGAGCTGCTGTACATGATTGTTAAGTATAGAGCTACTGCATCAACATGCTCTGAAAGGAACCTAATTGGCATGCAATCTGGGCCGGAAGATTTGGTCAACACCCCTCTAAATTTGAACTTGGTCGTGTAATTGGGCTACGAGAAGCTGTATGTTCCTCTGCGATACTGAGGAGAAATGTAGCAGCTGTACATGACTGCTGGCAGCAGTGGTCAAGAGAATGTACGGCAGTAAGAAGACTGGACTCTAGACCGCCGCGTGGCAGTGCAGAGAAGAGAGACCATTGTGTTTTCCGTAAGGTTCTGGCGCATCGTACTGCATCTTGTAACGTTCCCTGGCAGCACACACACTATTAATAAACTAAAATTTAATTGTACTATATACGCCGCTATGAAGCAATTTGTATATACTGTAATTATTTAACAAAAAATATTATTTAATTTTGTATAAAGGACATTCGTTATTATTGTAATATTTTCTGTAATAAAATTCTCGATGTATTTATGATTGTAATATTTCTATACTCATAATGTAATTACGAAATATGTAAAATACAGCCGCAGATTGCAAAGAGACATTAACGGTCGGGAGTGGTATAAATAGGAATATATAGTGTGCATTCTTTGTCGTCTTCCTCGAGAGCTGAGAGAGAGAGGAACCCGTGACGTAGCATTTTATGAATGGGTAGACTTCATTTGTCTGTATCTAGATTTAGCCGCCATTAGAGGAGAAATTACAAACTAATGTAAGTTGAATTATTGTTGTTGTCGAAATACATTGTAATTTATCAAAATTGTGTATTACTAATGTAAATTAGCTTGCCCATGTTAACTATAATATTTCTTTAAAGAATTTTCAGCATTTTTAGCGATTATCGTTGGTGTTGCTGGGCTGTGCCGCGACCGAACGATTTGCAGCGGCGGCACATTTGAAAAATTGTTCCGCTAAGAAAATTCAACCAAACCCGTCAATCGGGAGCGGATAAAATTAGCAGTGAATTACGACAATATTTTTCTTTTACAGAAATCCTGAGACTGACGGAATTTATTACTGGTTTCACATTTGTGCATTCATAGGCGGATAGTTAACGTTGAAATTTAACAATCTCTTGGTTCTTTCCATTTCTAAAGCAAATAACTTAAATGTATAGTGAAGTGTGTTTTATCAATGATAATTCAACGTTCAGGTCGGCTTGGCAATATTTAACCATTTTCTGCTAACAGAGACAGTCTTGTGTTCCATAGCTAACGCTGGGAAAGAATTCAGTAAATATAAAAAAACCACTGCATTTAGAAAATACGTGCCAAGGCCGAAATACGTAAAAAATTTAGTTTATACAATTTTCAACTAAATGTTCTTAATCAGTTAATATGAATTTATCAGCATGAGAGGGTTGACTAAGTTCAGGTAATTTTAAATGTGCTTAATTCTGTCTAAATGAATTTTTATTACCACATGTAAATAAGGGTTCGTACTGAAAGAAAAAAATAACAAAAATGTATCAAGCAACATTTTCAATCCCCCGCACATTTTCAAATCAAATCAATATTCACATTTCATTATATTTAATTTTTTTATTGATTTCATTAAAATCTGCAGCAGAAATTTGAGCAGCAATGGGCACCACACTTGCACAACGAACTGATAAAAATTGGTTAATTCAAGGACAGCTCCGTGCCAGAAATGCTGTAGCGTGCATCCCACTGATGACAAACCACCGCCACTGGGAACTTCATCCCGGCGGAGATTCGATTCCTGCCTCGGGCATGTCTGTGTGTGTTTGTCCTTAGGATAATTTAGGTTAAGTAGTGTGTAAGCTTAGGGACTTATGACCTTAGCCGTTAAGTCCCATGAGATTTCACACGCATGTGAACATGTGTGGGAATTTTAGTGGTGCCAAGCGAGAGCTTATTGGAGTGCAGGGTGGAAGGTCTGTTGTGTTTCTCTGATGTAAGCTGTTTCTGCCGCAGTGCCAGTGATTTCCATGTGTTGGTTAGGAGAAGGCCAACTGAGGATCTGCAACCAATCCGTCTTCGTGCTGGAGGCGCTGGAACTACACCTGAAGTTATGGTCTCGGGTGCGGTATCGTAAGACAGCGGTAGAAAATGGTTCAAACGGCTCTGAGCACTATGGAACTTAACTTCTGAGGTCATCAGTTCCCTAGAACTTAGAACTACTTAAACCTAACTAACCTAAGGACATCACACACATCCATGCCCGAGGCAGGATTCGAACCTGCGGCCGTAGCGGTCACGCTGTTCCAGACTGTAGCGCCCAGAACCGCTCGGCCAGCAGTAGCACTCTCGTTGATATACCACGTACTCAGATTGCGAATTTTTACGTTAGTCTGGCGATTACAGCTATAGTGTTCTCATTCATGAACGGTTCGAACAAGATGAGCTCGTCCTCATGCCGCTGTTGTAGCTCAACATGCTCTACAAAGTGTTGACATGTTGCCTTCGCCTCCTCGATTACCAGATCTTTCTCCAATTGAGCACATATGGGACATACTCGAACGACAACTCCAGCGTCATCCACAACCAGCTTAAAATGTCCCTGTATTGATCGACCAAGTACAATAAGCATGGAACTCCATCCCACAAACTGACATCAGCACCTGTACAACACAACACATTCACGTTTGCATGCCTCAATTCAAAATTCTGGCGCTTGCATGCGTTATCAATTTACTAGCATTTCACATTAACAATGGCTTACCTCGCGCTTACGTTAACCTGTGATCTTGCAATGTTAATCATTTAAGTATGTTACCTAGACAAACGTGTTTCCTGAGTTTCATTGCTGCACATTAATTATTTTTTGGGTTTGCGACTTTTTTCCGTCAGCATAGTAGGAAAAACGGGTGCCGCACTAAGGCTCATAGAGAGAAACGTAAGGAATGTAATTCAATCACAAAGAAGTGGCTTACAAAACACTCGTTCGATTACTGACTGCTGTTCATCAATCTGGGATCGTTAGGATCAGCATCAACGGGATAGAAACGGTCCAAAGAAAAGCGGCATGTTTCGTCACAAGACCGTTTACTCGGCGAGAGAGCATTGTGAAGATGCTCAACTGTCTCCTATGGTAGACACTACAGGGCTCGCGCCGCAGAGAGGTTTACTTTTGAAATTTCTAGATCATATGTTCCAAGGAGATTCAGGCAACATTATACGAGAGCTTGTTTTCAATAGAACGAACCTCAGTAAAACTCTACATATTTATTCTTTATGTCTTACATATTTATTTCTCAAATAAAGGCACCCTGGTGACGAAAACATGTCTCCCAATGGGAGATCAGTTTGTTGATACGGTGCCGGTCGCTGTGGCCGAGCGGTTCTAGCCACTTCAGTCCGGAACCGCGTGACTGCTACGGTCGCAGGTTCGAATCCTGCCTCGGGCATAGATGTGTGTGATGTCCTTGGATTAGTTAGGTTTAAGTCGCTCTAAGTTCTAGGGGACTGATGTTAAGTCCCATAGTGCTCAGAGCCATTTGAACCATTTTTTTTTTTTTCTTGTTGACACATTCACTGTAGAACACGTGACTTTGTTGACAGAGCCACAGCCTCACATCTGCATGCACCGCAAGATGATTGTCAAACTGAAGTACGCGAAGGTGTTCTTGAAGTTTTGGAAAAAGAGGAAAATCGGATAGTGCCAATTTGGAACTGTATGGATGATTATTGACAGCAGTTAATACAGGGTGTTTCAAAAATGACCGGTATATTTGAAACGGCAATAAACACTAAACGAGCAGCGATAGAAATACACCGTTTGTTGCAATATGCTTGGGACAACAGTACATTTTCAGGCGGACAAACTTTCGAAATTACAGTAGTTACAATTTTCAACAACAGATGGCGCTGCGGTCTGGGAAACTCTATAGTACGATATTTTCCACATATCCACCATGCGTAGCAATAATATGGCGTAGTCTCTGAATGAAATTACCCGAAACCTTTGACAACGTGTCTGGCGGAATGGCTTCACATGCAGATGAGATGTACTGCTTCAGCTGTTCAATTGTTTCTGGATTCTGGCGTTACACCTGGTCTTTCAAGTGTCCCCACAGAAAGAAGTCACAGGGGTTCATGTCTGGCGAATAGGGAGGCCAATCCACGCCGCCTCCTGTATGTTTTCGGATAGCCCAAAGCAATCACACGATCATCGAAATATTCATTCAGGAAATTAAAGACGTCGGCCGTGCGATGTGGCCGGGCACCATCTTGCATAAACCACGAGGTGTTCGCAGTGTCGTCTAAGGCAGTTTGTACCGCCACAACTTCACGAAGAATGTCCAGATAGCGCGATGCAGTAATCGTTTCGGATCTGAAAAATGGGCCAATGATTCCTTTGGAAGAAATGGCGGCCCAGACCAGTACTTTTTGAGGATGCATGGACGATGGGACTGCAACATGGGGCTTTTCGGTTCCCCATATGCGCCAGTTCTGTTTATTGACGAAGCCGTCCAGGTAAAAATAAGCTTCGTCAGTAAACCAAATGCTGCCCACATGCATATCGCCGTCATCAATCCTGTGCACTATATCGTTAGCAAATGTCTCTCGTGCAGCAATGGTAGCGGCGCTGAGGGGTTGCCGCGTTTGAATTTTGTATGGATAGAGGTGTAAACTCTGGCGCATGAGACGATACGTGGACGTTGCCGTCATTTGGACCGCAGCTGCAACACGGCGAACGGAAACCCGAGGCCGCTGTTGGATCACCTGCTGCACTAGCTGCGCGTTGCCCTCTGTGGTTGCTGTACGCGGTCGCCCTACCTTTCCAGCACGTTCATCCGTCACGTTCCCAGTCCATTGAAATTTTTCAAACAGATCCTTTATTGTATCGCTTTTCGGTCCTTTGGTTACATTAAACCTCCGTTGAAAACTTCGTCTTGTTGCAACAACACTGTGTTGTAGGCGGTGGAATTCCAACACCAGAAAAATCCTCTGTTCTAAGGAATAAACCATGTTGTCTACAGCACACTTGCACGCTGTGAACAGCACACGCTTATAGCAGAAAGACGACGTACAGAATGGCGCATCCACAGACTGCGTTGTCTTCTATATCGTTCACATCACTTGCAGCGCCATCTGTTGTTGAAAATTGTAACTACTGTAATTTCGAAAGTTTGTCCGCCTGAAAATGTACTGTTGTCCCAAGCATATTGCAACAAACGGTGTATTTCTATCGCTGCTCGTTTAGTTCTTATTGCCGTTTCAAATATACCGGTCATTTTTGAAACACCCTGTACAAGGCGTTGTATTGTTGCAGACACGGCAGCGCTCGTGTGTGGTCTGGCACTGTCATAGACGGTGCTCCACATGTAGAGGAACTCTTCGAATGTGAAATCTGATTACAGCACGCTGTTTCTCACACACCGATACAGTTAAATTACACGCTGCCATATGACATGCTACAATTCGGAAACCTGTAGCGGCAAAGGGGAGATATGTAGACGTGAGAGTATAGAAGTAGGATGATAACGACATTTGCTTTAATTAAAAAACTTTAAGAGTTTTCACATATAAAATTCAGAGGCATTACTTTTCCGCACACCCTCGTACTTCCTACCAAATACGTATCGCGAAATGATCACGATGAATATATCTTGATAACTTGCGTGTCATATGGAGCTTTATCGACAATCATTCTCCCCGTGTGCTATTCGTGAATGAAGGATGGGAAATGAAGGAAAGAAGTAGTCCCTTCTGTTCCACACCATAAGGTGGCTTGTGGAACACAGACGTAGTTACAGATGAGTTTGCAATTTTGTTTACAGACGGGATGTTGCAACTCAGATATCTAGTGAGTTTTAACTCTATCCCTTTTGCAAAAGTTTCCAATATTCGCAGGCTCTCGCGCCGTAATTTCTTCAGTCTTTGGAGAGAGGGATTTATGACTGGTAACCTGTGTGGATTCCGCAAGTCTTTCAGCAGCTGTAAGCATCAACCAACCCGACTGTAGACATGCATCTACATCTAAATCTGTACCCCGTGTGCCAACTCCACCTTGCGGTGTGTGACGGAGAACACCCTGTGTACCATAGTCACTTGTCCAGTTTCCTATTTCGGTGGCGGACAGTTCGTGGGAACAACGATTGCTGGGGAGCCTTCGTGTTGGTTCGAATGTCTCTACTGTTATCGGAATGGTCGTTTCGCGATACGTACTTTGGAGAAAGCTATATATTTGGTGACTCTTCTAGGAACGTACGACATCGGAAGTTTAACAATACGTTGAGGTGGCAAAAATCATGGGATAGCCATGAGCACATGTACTGTAGGCGCCCCAGTGGTCCCGGTCGCCTACGGTGGACTGGATGGCCGACCGGTGACCTCTCGAGTTGTCAGGGTGCTAGGAAATGGCTGTAGAAGCGTCAAAAACGCCAAAGAAACATTATTAATTCATAACACCTTTGTTCCTGCCGAGTAAAATGTGGCTTGGTGATATCAACGACCTTCCCCGAGTCCTCGCTGACTCGTAGCGATGACACCAGATCCGGGCCGCACAGTCTTGCTGGCGCAGCGCCGCGTGCTGTGACGTAGCGGAGGAATGCCCTTACTTCGGCCGCGCGAGGCTGGCGGCGGCCGGCTCGGCTGCAGACAGCACCGGGTTGGAGTCCCCGGCGCTGTTGGCACGAGAGGCGTTCTCGTAGTGCGGAGTGTACTCTATCCCACCCCGTCTTCTTCCCTGCTTCTCCTGGTGGTTCGTCCGCAGTGGACGGGCAGAACGGGCTGCAGTCCCCCAGCGTCGTCGGCTCACCCGGTTGAGACGGCGGATGCACAGGGCCTAGGCCCCGCACTGTCTCGACGACGGCTCACTGAGGTGGTCAACATTGGCGGCGAGCGAGTCTGTCGCGATGTCTGCTAGTCCTGGGTTGGTGATTGACAGCGGCAGCAGAGAGGACCAGAGCTGGTACTGTCCCCTCACGTCTGCTGCTGGATGGGCCGCCCCTACTGCAACATCTCCTTAATAAAGATTAACATGTCGATCACCGAGCTGAGCGCTACGCAGCGACCCAATACACATCTCACTGCAAGTCTGCGAGTGCGAGTGCCTTGTTGCTATCAAAGCTGGCGTATTTAAAGGAAGCACGAGCGACGTCCTGACGTCATGCTCGTTTGTAATGACCGCATTCGTTCCACTTATACTGCTGATTCATCTGTCGTACTCGCCCCTTAGGTGTTCTTGCGACAGAGTTACGTGTTGTTGCGGGAGACTTACGCGAAGTTGTGAAATGCAGTACAGCTGACGCTATACCTCCGTCTTGTACTCTGTGAAAGTCTCCGTCTATCACAAACCCGCGTGCTAAGCAATTCCCTCTCGCCTGTTGTGTGTAACCAGGCCATTGCCCCTGCGTGACGACACATTCCGATATATGTGCAATCCTCTTACCTCTTGGCTAACCTACTGCCTCTGGCTCTCGGCATAGGCAACGAAACTTTGACCATATTCCGCGTTTCGAACACTTCACTATTCCACGACACTACCGTACTGATGGTGGTAGTATTGCGCACGCAATGTATAAAAGGACAGTGAATTGGCGGAGCTGTCATTTGCACTCAAGTGATTCACGTGAGTGGGTTTCCGACGTGATTGTGGTCGCACGACGGGAATTAATAGACTTTGAACCCGGTGTAGTAGATGGAACTAGACGCATGGAGCTTCAATCTCGAAAATCGTTACGAAATTCAGTATCCTGAGATCCACAGTGTCGAGACTGTGTCAGGAATATCACATTAAAGGTATTATCTTTCACCACGGACAACACAGTGGCCTTTCACCTTCATTTAACAACCCAGAGCAGGAGCGTCTGCATAGAGTCGTCATTTGTAACAGACAACTACGTGAAATAGCAACAAAGATCGATATGGGACGTACGACAGTCGTATCTGTTGGGTCCGTGCGGCGAAAACAGGCGTTAAACTGGCTGTGACAGCAGAAGACCGACGTGAGTGCCTTTGATAACAAAAATGGTTCAAATGGCTCTGAGCACTATGGGACTTAACATCTGAGGTCATCAGTCCCCTAGAACTTAGAACTACTTAAACCTAACTAACCTAAGGACATCACACACATCCATGCCCGAGGTAAGATTCGAACCTGCGACCGTAGCAGTCGCGCTATTCCGGACTGAAGCGCCTAGAACCGCTCGGCCACCACGGCCGGCTGTTGGCTAACAGCATGACATCGCCTGCGGCACTTCTGGGCTCGCGACCATATCGGTTGGGCCGTAGAAGACTGGCTAACCGTGGCGTGGTTAGATGATGCTAGGATTCGAGTGTGGCGCATATCCCCCAACCCACGGACCCACGTTGTCAGTAAGGCATTGTGCAGCTGGTAGTGGCTCCGTAATGTTCTGGGTTGTGTTTACATGGAATGGACTGGCTCCTCAGTTCCAACTGAACCAATCACTGACTGGAAATGGTTATGTTCGGCCACCCGGAGACCATTTGCCGCCATACATGGACTTCATTTTCCCAAACAACGATGGAATTTTATGGATGACAATGCGCAGTGTTACTGGATCACAACTGTTCACGATTAGTTTGAAAAATATTCTGGACATCTCAAGCGAATGATTTAGCCACTTTTCGAACAATTAAGGGGCATAATCGATAGGTGCAGCTGGTAGTGGCTCCGTAATGTTCTGGGTTGTGTTTACATGGAATGGACTGGCTCCTCAGTTCCAACTGAACCAATCACTGACTGGAAATGGTTATGTTCGGCCACCCGGAGACCATTTGCCGCCATACATGGACTTCATTTTCCCAAACAACGATGGAATTTTATGGATGACAATGCGCAGTGTTACTGGATCACAACTGTTCACGATTAGTTTGAAAAATATTCTGGACATCTCAAGCGAATGATTTAGCCACTTTTCGAACAATTAAGGGGCATAATCGATAGGTCTGTTCTTGGAAGGAACCATGCACCGGCAACATTTTCGTAATTATGGACAGGCATAGAGGTAGCATACCTCAATACTTTCGCACGGGACTTCCAATGACTCCTTGAGTCCATCACACACCGAGCTGCTGCGCTACGCCGGACAGGAGGCGGTCCGACACGATATTAAGACGTTTCTCACGACTTTTGTGACCTCCGTGTAAGCCGTACCAGATACACAAGGCCTCTCTTTCAGCGTCTGCCACTGATGTTGGTTCATCATTTTTGTTGCCCTTTCGTGCCTACTAAATGAGCCTGCAATGAAACGCTCTCCTCTGCCTTAGATATTCTCTTTCTGTATCAATCGTATCTGGTACAGGTCCCATACTGACGAGCAATATTCTACTATTGGTCGATTGTTATTGATATGTTGTTGTTGTGGTGGTCTTCAGTCCTGAGACAGGTTTGATGCAGCTCTCCATGCTGCTCTATCCTGTGCAAGCTTCTTCATCTCCCAGTACTTACTGTAACTTACATCCTTCTGAATCTGCTTAGTGTATTCATCTCTTGGTCTCCCTCTACGATTTTTACGCTCCACGCTGCCCTCTAATGCTAAATTTGTGATCCCTTGATGCCTCAGAACATGTCCTACCAACCGGTCCCTTCTTCTTGTTAGGTTGTGCCACAAACTTCTCTTCTCCACAATTCTATTCAATGCCTCCTCATTAGTTATGTGATCTACCCATATAATCTTCCTTCTGTAACACCACACTTCGAAAGCTTACATTCTCTTCCTGTCCAAACTATTTATCGTCCATGTTTCACTTCCATACATGGCTACACTGCATACAAATACTTTCAGAAACGACTTCCTGACACTTAAATCTATACTCGATGTTAACAAATTTCTCTTCTTCAGAAACGGTTTCTTTGGGATTGCCAGTCTACATTTTATATCCTCTCTATTTCGACCATCATCAGTTATTTTGCTCCCCAAATCGCAAAACTCCTTTACTATTTTAAATGTCTCATTTCCTAATCTAATTCCCTCAGCATCACCCGACTTAATTCGACTACATTCCATTATCCTCGTTTTGCTTTTGTTGATGTTCATCTTATTTCCTCCTTTCAAGACACTATCCATTCCGTTCAACTGCTCTTCCAAGACCTTTGCTGTATCTGACAGAATTACAATGTCATCGGCGAACCTCAAAGTTTTTATTTCTTCTCCATGGATTTTAATACCTACTCCGAATTTTTCTTTTGTTTCCTTTACTGCTTACTCAATATAACCATTGAATAACATCTGGGACAGGTTAAAACCCTGTCTCACTCCCTTCCCAACCACTGCTTCCCTTTCACGCCCATCGACTCTTATAACTGCCATCTGGTTTCTGTACAAATTGTAAATAGCCTTTAGCTCCCTGTAATTTACCCCTGTCACATTTAGAATTTGAAAGAGAGTATTCCAGTCAACATTGTCGAAAGCTTTCTCTAAGTCTACAAATGCTAGAAACGTAGGTTTGCAGTCATAGGTTTTTTGATATGGTGAACTATATTTACCATGGTAACAAATTCATGGATCAAGACAGCATTATGTAGTGGGCTCCAGTTAAGGGTTTTAGTGCAGTAATTTCTTTTTTTCTTTTCCTGAAGTCTGCACAAAGGGTCTTTAGCACAAGCTATAAAATGACAAATTCCAGGTATTTAATACAGTTTAAAATAAGCGCTGTCCGTGAACCATCAATTCAAATTAAATAAAAAATAAAATTTAAAGATCTTCACCATTAAGATGACAGCTTCAACTAAGCAATAATTATTATGAAAGCGATTTAAAACAAAGGGTAGGACACGACGATCAACGTTTTAATTACTAACGACTAATAGACAGGATTCGAACCAATAACAGTCTGTAAACATATCCTCTGTGTCAAGGGCACCCAATACACACACGAAGTAAACTCAGCCCCGGAGAGGGAGTGTTGTGTCTCAGAAGTTACTAATATCTCTAGCGTCAATGAGCAATTTGAGTACAACATACAGAAACGAAAGTTACAGACATACACTTGAATACATAAGGAATGTAACTACTCAATGGACATTAAAACACGTAACGCGTGCTAAGAACTGTTACTGGTTTAGTTGTGCTTAGCGGTACACTGGAGTTAATTGTCAGAAGACACAAATATCATGTTTATGTAACATCAGTGCATAGTGGACTCATGCTTTACATTAATAGACTTCTGGAAGCTAAGCAGAATACGAACAGGTTTTAGCCCAAACCTCACGAAATTTTCGACGTTATCTAATAGATTTATGTATACTGTGAGACGTAATTGCTCTATAACACATCCTTGGGACACACCAAAAGTCTGAAGACTTCTCTCTGCTCAGAATGACAGGCTGTGTTCTGTTTGTTAGAAACTCCCCTGTCCAATCACTCAGCTACTCTGATGCTCCGTAAGCTCATATTTTGTTCGTTAGGAGGCAGTGCAGAGCTGTATCGACTGCCTTGCTGAACTCGTGCACATGGCATCAACCTGGGCACCTGTATTTATTGATTTGTAGGTCTTGTGGTCGAACAGGGAGAACTGAGTTTCACATGTACCTTGATGACTTCACGACAGAAGAATTTACGCCTCGCCTTCGCCTATCAACACCGACATTGGACTGTTGATGACTGGAAACATGTTCCCTGGTCGTACGAGTTTCGCTTCAAATTGCATCGAGCGGATGGACGTGTACAGGTATAGAGACAGCCTGATGAATCCATGTACCCTTCATATCAGCAGGGGACTGTTCAAACTGGTGCAGGCTCTGTAATGGTGTGACGAGTATGCAGTTGGAGTTATATGGGACGCCTGATAAGTATAGATACGACTCTGAAAGATGTAACATACGTAAGCATCCTGTCTCATCACCCGCATCCATCCATGTCCACTGTGCATTCCGACGGGCTTCGGCAATTCCAGCAGGACTATGTGACATCCCACACGTGCAGAATTGCTACAAAGTGACGCCAGGAACAATCTTCTGAGTTTAAACACTTCCGCTGGCCACCAAACTCCCCAGACATGAACATTATTGAGCATATCTGGGATGCCTTGCAACGTGCTGTTCAGAAGAGATCTCCACCCCCTCGGATTTATGGACAGCCTTGCAGGATTCATAGTCTGAATCCCATCCAGCGCAACTTCAGACGTTAGTCCAGTCCATGTCTTGTCGTGTTGCGGAATCTCTGCGTTCTTGCGGGGGCCCTACACTATAGTACGCAGTTTTACCAGTTTCTTTGGCTCTTTACTGTGTGTTGTACAATTTTCTTGATCTGTGTCCATTGATACTCAACATTGCTAGTGCTGGAGAAGGAATTATACCGCTGACGCCAAAGGTTATCTGAAATCTGGGCCTTTTTATTCTTCTTAAACAAATAGATTGCAAGTAGGCTGTTTATGTTTTCTCTATGTAAGTAGGCTGTTTATGTTTTCTTATTCGCAATGTTACGTCGCGCTCAATATGAAAATCACTGGCTGTGCTGTGTGCAGTCTGTGGCTAGTTTGCATTGTTGTCTGCCATTGTAGTGTTAGGCAGCGGCAGCAGGATGTGAACAGCGCGTAGCGTTGCGCAGTTATTTGTTTTCTTCCTGTCTCTGTGTAGTTTCATAGAATTTTTTCTTCTATTAATATTAAGTTACATTCACTATGATGAGGAATACTGTTATCCTCAAATATAATTGGCATTCATAATATGTTATTTACCTTATAAATATGCTTACACATTATTTATTCTGTTTAATGCTCATGTGTGAAGTTGATGTTTCAAAAGTTATTGTGTTATGTATGTACTCATGTCATAATTCCACTGATGTATACATTTTGTAAAGCCTGTACTACAAATGTCATCTGTATTGTTATGTTTTTAATGATGTATTTTGTACCTTTGTAATTGTATTCTTATGTTATAAAATTGTAATTGTCACCAGTTCATGACATTATTAACTTGTTAGTTACATTTCACTGCACACGTTTCCGTTGGTCATAGTATGTGGACAATATGTGAGAAGTAGGGACTGTTAGTGTTTGCACGTGTGTTAATAACTTAGCAAGGGACTGGATAACAGCATTGCTGGTTCTAAGGACAATTCCAAAAACTTTGTGAGTGCACAAGTGGTGGTTTATGGACTTGCTATATTCTCTGCAAGACTTTTCGATGGTGAATGTGCACCTGCACAATCGCAACAGATGGCTGCTAGCCATCTCTACAAGGACTACAGTGGGTCTGCATTTTTGATGGCCCACCAATACCATTATTTCTACAAGGACTACAGTGGGTCTACACCTTTGCTGACTCACCAGTACCATTATTTCTACAAGGCCTGCAGTGGGTCTGCACCTCTGGTGGCCCACCAATACCGTAATCTCTACCAGGACTACAGTGGGTCTGTTCTGTGATGACCTACCTACCAATATTCTTCAAAACGTCGAATGACTCTGCTGTGGGTTTGCTCTGTTGTGGCCCATTACCTGTCTGCATGTCGAGAGTCAGCACTGTCTTTCCATTGGAAGGACAACACTACTTCTTCAAGACTGCATGGAAATCCACTACTTCTGTGTGCATTTTCTTTTACTGCTCAGACTTTGAGAAAAACACTGCTATTCTCCTGTTATGTACGATTAGGACTATCTTTATGGACTGTGAGAAAATTTTAGCTTTTGACCAACATTGTATCAATAAGTGTGTGCATTTTATATCTTTGTTACTGTAATTGTGAAAAATTTTTGTCAAATCTGTATTGGCCAGTGCCCAACACCATTTGTAAAAATTTTTGTGGAGAGCATGGGGGCTATGCAAGTAGGCTGTTTATGTTTTCTCTATGTAAGTAGGCTGTTTATGTTTTCTTATTGGCAATGTTACGTAGCGCTCAATATGAAAATCACTGGCTGTGCTGTGTGCAGTCTGTGGCTAGTTTGCATTGTTGTCTGCCATTGTAGTGTTAGGCAGCGGCAGCAGGATGTGAACAGCGCGTAGCGTTGCGCAGTTGGAGGTGAGCCGCCAGCAGTGGTGGATGTGGGGAGAGAGATGGCGGAGTTTTGAAATTTGTCATGAACTGCTATATTTATATATGATGATATCAAGGTAAATACATTGTTTGTTCTGTATTAATATCTTTCATTTGCTAACTATCCCTATCAGTAGTTAGTGCTTTCCATAGTTTGAATCTTTTATTTAGCTGGCAGTAGTGGCGCTCGCTGTATTGCAGTAGCTTGAGCAGCGAAGATTTTTGTGAGGTAAGTGATTTGTGAAAGGTATAGTTTAATGTTTGTCAGGGCCATTCTTTAGTAGGGAATTTTGAAAGTCAGATTGCGTTGCGCTAAAAATATTGTGTGTCAGTTTAAGGACAGTCGTGTATAATTGTTATAAGGGGACGTTTCAAGATCTTCCGGTCATTCTATGTATTCCTTTTTACAGCTGCATTTAGTCACGCTGTACTGGCCTTATGATCACCGTGTACCTGTTCTGCGCTGGGTCGAAAAGTTCGGATCTGTTTGCCAAGGGAAGGTCTACGATGTTATCTTGAAGAGTCGATCTTCTGATAAATTTCAGTGTTCCATTGTCATACGTCATGAAGCAAAACAATAGCTCTTAAGCGTCGTACAGTGGCAGAAAAGGACTTGCAAGAGCAGTTGAACGGAATGGGCAGTGTCTTGAAAGGACGATATAAGATAAAAAAATCAACAATGCGGAAACAAGGATAATGGAATGTGGCCAAATTAATTCACGTGATGCTGAGGGAATTAGGGTAGTGTAACAGAGCATTAAGTGGAAGGGCTGGGGGTGAAGCGGTAGGCGTAATACAAGAGTTGTAAGCATCATTTTATTGTAACTGACCATCCAGTAAAACCCTCTGATACTCTTAAAACCAAACTTTTAAAAACAACAGAAAATAATTGATTTTAAAAAAAATATGTCAAAAAAACTTTACAACGAGATGTTTACTTTAATTTAATGTGGTACCTTGGCCAAGAAAAGCTTTAGAACCAGAAGTGAATATAACACATGCGCTCATCCTATCAAAATTACTGCAGTTTCTCATTCGTCTATCTTTGCTCAATGCAAACAGTTGCCGGCCGGAGTGGCCGAGCGGTTAAAGGCGCTACAGTCTGGAACCGCACGACCGCTACGGTCGCAGGTTCGAATCCTGCCTCGGGCATGGATGTGTGTGATGTCCTTAGGTTAGTTAGGTATAAGTAGTTCTAAGTTCTAGGGGACTTATGACCACAGCAGTTGAGTCCCATAGTGCTCAGAGACATTTGAACCATTTTTTTTGCAAACAGTTACAAAAGAAAACACAGCTATCAGAATTTGTCTCTGGAAGGGACACGAAAATAACCACCTGAATACAGTACATATGAGTAGCATGACAAGTTTTCAGACTACCCCTCCCGCAGGGTTCTCTTAGTGAAATATACGCCACAGCTGAGCCACATAGAACACGCCCGGTATTCAGATCCCTGGCCGACGACCGTTCCAACTACCACAGCTCACTATAGCTCAAAAAGGTTCATGATCGGTACTATCCACGGTGTCACCGATACCGACCAGAGGCATCTTCTGTCCGGAACACGTCGTGTAGCAGGCTGACGCAGTCCGGGGCTCCGCTGTTCCGCCTCGCTCCCAGATTGCAAATGTTCTACATCTACATCTACATCTACATTTATACTCCGCAAGCCACCCAACGGTGTGTGGTGGAGGGCACTTTACGTGCCACTGTCATTACCTCCCTTTTCTGTTCCAGTCGCGTATGGTTCGCGGGAAGAACGACTGTCTGAAAGCCTCCGTACGCGATCGAATCTCTCTAATTATACATCCGTGATCTCCTCGGGAGGTATAAGTACGGGGAAGCAATATATTCGATACCTCATCCAGAAACGCACCTTCTCGAAACCTGGACAGCAAGCTACACCGCGATGCACAGCGCCTCTCTTGCAGAGTCTGCCACTTGAGTTTGCTAAACATCTCCGTAACGCTATCACGCTTACCAAATAACCCTGTGACGAAACGCGCCGCTCTTCTTTCGATCTTCTCTATCTCCTCCGTCAACCCGATCTGGTACGGATCCCACACTGAAGAGCAATACGCAAGTATAGGTCGAACGAGTGTTTTGTAAGCCACCTCCTTTGTTGATGAACTACATTTTCTAAGGACCCTCCCCATGAATCTCAACCTGGCACCCGCCTTACCAACAATTAATTTTATACGATCATTCCACTTCAAATCGTTCCGTACGCATACTCCCAGATATTTTACAGAAGTAACTGCTACCAGTGTTTGTTCCGCTATCATATAATCATACAATAAAGGATTCTTCTTTCTATACATTACATTTGTCTATGTTAAGGGTCAGTTGCCACTCACTGCACCAAGTGCCTATCCGCTGCAGATCTTCCTGCATTTCGCTTCAATTTTCTAATGCTGCAACTTCTCTGTATACTACAGTATCATCCGCGAAAAGCCGCATGGAACTTCCGACACTATCTACTAGGTCATTTATATATATTGTGAAAAGCAATGGTCCCATAACACTACCCTGTGGCACGCCAGAGGTTACTTTAACGTCTGTATACGTCTCCCCATTGATAACAACATGCTGTGTTCTGTTTGCTAAAAACTCTTCAATCCAGCCACACAGCTGGTCTGATATTCCGTAGGCTCTTACTTTGTTTATCAGGCGACAGTGCGGAACTGTATCGAACGCCTTCCGGAAGTCAAGGAAAATAGCATCTACCTGGGAGGCTGTATCTAATATGTTCTCCTGTAGCTGGCTCGCGCCGTCCCTTACGGCAGTCGGCAGAAGGCGACACCTGAGTGTAGTACCGGCGCGGGACGGTTGCTCGCAGCATTCAAAGGTGTCGGACATGTGACGATGATACCATCGGCACAATTAGCAAACGAAACACCTGAAGCAGTATAAAAGTTTTGTTATTTGGGCATCAAAATAACATATGATGGCCGAAGCAGAGAGGATGTAACTTAGATTGGCAATGGCAAGAAATGTGTTTCTGAGGAAGAGAAATTTGTTTACATGAAGATAGATTTAAATGTTAGCAAGTCTCTTTCAAATTATTTGTATGCAATGTAATGATGTACGGGAGTGAGATATGGACGACAAATAGTTTAGACAAGAAGAGAATACAAGCTTTTGGAATGTGACGGCGCAAAAGAATGGTGAAGAATTGGTGGGTAGATCACGTAACTAATGAGGAGGTACTGAATAGAATTGGGGACGGAAGAAAGTTGTGGCACTGCTTGACTAGATGGAAGGCTCGGTTGATAGGACACATTCTGAGACATCAACAGAACAATAATTTTGTATCGGAGAGAAGCGTGAAGGGTGAAAATCGTAGAGAGGGTCCAAGGGATGAATAGATTAAGTTGATTAAGGAGGATGTTGGTTGCAGCAGTTATTCCGAGATGTAAGGCTTGCACACTATAGAGTAGACTGGTGAGCTGCATCAAACCAGTCTTCGGCCTGAAAACCACAACAATAACAATAGACGGTGATATTTTGATTAATAAGCATTCAATTGTTTGAAAGACGTATGCTCTGGAACTACATCATAAACGCAAATACTAATCTGCTGTTCCAAAAAATATGATCGTAATTGTAGACGTGTCGACAGTGAGACTAACGATTACCCAACGAACATTTGGACGGAAGAACCAAAGAAATAGGTACACCTCCCTAATATCGTGTATGGTGCCGTTGCCAAGCACACACAACACGACTTGGCATGTACTCGACTAATGTCTGAAGCTGTGCCGGAAGGAACTGACACCATGAATCCTCTGTCCATAAATTCGACGGAGTGGAGATCTCTTCTGAACAGCACGTTGCAAGGCATCCCAGTTATGCTCAATAAAGTTCATGTCTGCGGAGTTTGGTGACCAGCGGAAGTGTTTAAACTCAGAAGAGTGTTCCTCGAGCCACTCTGTAGCAATTCTGGACGTGTGTGGTGTCACATTGTCCTGCTGGAATTGCCCAATGGACATGGATGGCTGCAGGTGATAAGACAGGATACGTACGTATGCTTCACCTATCAGAGTGGTATCTAGACTTATCAGGGGTCCCATATAACTCTAACTGAATACGCCTCACACCATTACAGAGCCTGCACCAGGTTGAACAGTACCCAGGTGACCTGTAGGGTACATGGGTTCAAGAGGCTGTCTCTATACCCGTAGAGGTCCACCCTCTTGATACAATCTGAAGCGAAACTCATACGACTAGGCAACATGTTTCCAGTCATCAACAGTCCAATGTCGGTGTTGACAGGCCAAGGCGAGGCGTAAATCTTTCTGTCGTGAAGTCAAGCTACACGCGTGGGTCCTCAACTCCGAAAGCCCACATCGATATTTCATTGAAAGGTTCCCTCTCTGACGTTTTTTGGTGGTCCAGTATTGAAATCTGCAGCAAGTTGAGGGAGGGCTGCACTTCTGTCACGTTGAACGGTTCTCTTCAGTCGTCGTTCTACCCGTTCTTGCAGGGTCTTTCTCTGTCCACAGCGATATCTCAGATTTGTTATTTTAACTGACACCTGATATTCATGGTACACTCATGGAATGGTCGTAGGGGAAAACTGCCACTTCATAATTACTTCGGAGATGCTGTGTCCCATAGCTCGTTCACCGACTATAGCACCACATTCAAACTCACTTAAATATCGGTAAACTGGCATTGTAACAGCAGTAATCGATATAGCAACTGCGCCAGACACTTGTTGCCTTATATAGGCGTTGTCGGCCGCAGCGGTGTATTCTGCCTGTTTATCTCTGTACTTGAATACGCATGCCTGTACAAGTTTCTTTGGCGCTGCAGTGTATTTTTTATTATACACAATAAATAAATTTTAGATGAAATGTATGAAGGAGAAACGTTGATACCAAGCATCTGAAAATAGTTGACCGATTTTATTGAAACATCATGGAGATTTACTTCAAAATTTCACATTCAGATGAAACAACGAAGAAAATTAACGAAAACTTAAATGCCTAGCAAACGATATATGTCGTGGTAAGATGAACGCAATTTCTATCGCGAGAATTAATTGTAGAGGCCATGCCTGTCTTGGAGATAGCACAATCAGAAGGCACTAGCTTGCGGGACGAGCGATATTTCGAGAATTTGACAGAAACATAATTGAAAACTCTTATTTATTGATTAGCTGCCGTTCCTACATTTGACATATACCATACATGATATTTTAATCCGTGTTACACAGTTATTTTGATTACTAAAATCCACAGTACCGTACGAATGCTACGACAGATCGTAGATATAGTACTAAATAATATCACGAGATCGCAGGCCGATCGAAACGTCGAACAAAATCAGAAATTTTCGAACTGTGACATAAGCTGGTCGAACGCTCAGGTCGTGCTCAAACACAGTCCTACTGGAAACAGTCGAAATTGAGTTAAAACAATAGGAGATGAGTTCTCCAGGAACGAAGTAAGATGCTTACCGCAGAATGTAAAAACAGATGGTGCAACTTCTCATCTTCTCATACAGGTGAAAACGTATTCAGACTGTAGTTTACCATGCGTCACTATCTGTGGCACATAATAAACATCGCAGGCAACACCGTGAACTACAGTTGCTTACGTTGCAACTGTGTATTAAAATTTAAATAAGAAGTCCGGATTTCCTTTCAGAAACGCTAGTCTGTGTTTTTTGAAAACTGAGTGCCCATAAATTCCATTATGGCTTTCACAAATAATACTTATAAATGGAAATATTTATGTTTACTTATAAATTAGTTGTCAGCAGCTCGTGGTCTTACGGTAGAGTTCTCGCTTCCCGCGTACGGGGTGCCGGGTTCGAGTCTCGGGGATGTCAGGGATTTACGTTGCCTCGATGTGACTGGATGTTGTTATGTAGTCTTCAGAATCATCATTCATCCCCCATTCCGGCCGGAGGAAGGCAATGGCAAACCACCTCCACTAGGACCTTGCCTATCGCCTGTACAGGTCTCCCGCCCTATCCCTTACGCTCCTCGGAGTATGGGACCTCATCATAATATATTAGTTCTACAATTTCTTAAGAAATAAAATTTCAAAATGCGATTACAAGAATTTAGCAGTACATTTTCTTATATCATAATCCCTATTCAGCGACAGAGGCATGGGTCGTAAATCTTAGAAGGGAATGAGCAAGTATCGTACTACCTGGGCTCCCCTTCCCCAAGCCACCAACGTTTGTAGTTCGAATTTTGAAAATTATAATCCCACGTGAGTTCTACGTTTGTACGATACTTGTACAAATATTTTAAATTTTGAAATGTCACCCATTTTTATTTCATAATTGAAACCACGGTTGAAAACGTGATCTCTTTTGTTGTAATTAATAAATAAAAAACCCCTGGATCACGATTTCTTTTATTATCGACTACCGGTTTCTGTCTGCGCTGCAGATCATCGTCATGTCTACATCTACATCTACATACATACTCCGCAATCCACCATACGGTGCGTGGCGGAGGGTACCTCGTACCACAACTAGCATCTTCTCTCCCTGTTCCACTCTCAAACACAACGAGGGAAAAATGACTGCCTATATGCCTCTGTACAAGCCCTAATCCCTCTTATCTTATCTTTGTGGTCTTTCCGCGAAGTATAAGTTGGCGGTAGTAAAATTGTACTTCAGTCAGCCTCAAATGCTGGTTCTCTAAATTTCCTCAGTAGCGATTCACGAAAAGAACGCCTCCTTTCCTCCAGAGACTCCCACCCGAGTTCCTGAAGCATTTCCGTAACACTCACGTGATGATCAAACCTACCAGTAGCAAATCTAGCATCCCGCCTCTGAATTGCTTATATGTCCTCCCTCAATCCGACCTGATAGGGATCCCAAACGCTCGATCAGTACTCAAGAATAGGTCGTATTAGTGTTTCATAAGCGGTCTCCTTTACAGATGAACCGCATCTTCCCAAAATTCTACCAATGAACCGAAGACGACTATCCGCCTTCCCCAGAACTGCCATTACATGCTTGTCTCACTTCATATCGCTCTGCAATGTTACGCCCAAATATTCAATCGACGTGACTGTGTCAAGCGCTACACTACTAATGGAGCATTCAAACATTACGGGATTCTTTTTCCTATTCATCTGCATTAATTTACATTTATCTATATTTAGAGTTAGCTGCCATTCTTTACACCAATCACAAATCCTGTCCAAGTCATCTTGTATCCTCCTACAGTCACTCAACGACGACACCTTCCCGTACACCACAGCATCATTAGTAAACAGCCACACATTGCTATCCACCCTATCCAAAAGATCATTTATGTAGATAGAAAACAACAGCGGACCTACCACACTTCCCTGGGGCACTCCAGACGATACCATCACCTCCGATGAACACTCACCATCGAGGACAACGTACTGGGTTCTATTACTTAAGAAGTCTTCGAGCCACTCACATACTTGGGAACCAATCCCGTATGCTCGTACCTTAGTTAGGAGTCTGCAGTGGGGCACCGAGTCAAACGCATTAGGGAAGTCAAGGAATATGGCATCCGTCTGATACCCTTCATCCATGGTTTGCAAGATATCATGTGAAGAAAGGGTGAGTTGCGTTTCGCAGGAGCGATGCTTTCTAAAGCCGTGCTGATGCATGGACAGCAACTTCTCTGTTTCAGGAAATTCATTATATTCGAACTGAGAATATGTTCGAGAATCCTGCAACAAACTGATGTTAAGGATATTGGTCTGTAATTTTGAGGATCCGTCCTTCTACCCTTCTTATATACAGGCGTCACCTGCGCTTTTTTCCAGTGGCTTGGGACTTTACGTTGGGCAAGAGATTCGCGATAAATGCAACTAAGTAAGGAGCCAATGCAGTAGAGTACTCTCTGTAAAACCGAATTGGAATCTCATCAGGTCCTGGCGATTTATTTATTTTCAACCCATTCAGCTGCTTCACAACCCCAGGGATGTCTATCACTATGTCCACCAGACTCAAACGGCGGTAAGTTTGTACGATCCTCCTGCGTGGAAGATTTCTCAAATGCTAAATTTAAAATTTCAGCTTTCGTTTTGCTGTCTTCCGTTGTCAGGCCAGACTGATGAGTGAGTGGCTGGATGGAAGCCTTCGACCCGCTTACCGATTTTACTAAGACCAGAATTTCCTTGGGTTTTGAGCAAGATCTTTTGCTAAGGTATGACGGTAGTGATTGTATGCTTCGCGCATCGCTCTTTTTACAGCAGCACAAATCTCTACTAACGTTTGCCTGTCCTCAGTCTCCCGATTTTTCTTGTACCGCGAGTGCAACTGTCTTTGCTTCCTGTGCATTCTCCGAATTGCGCTGTTAAACCGCTAAGGATATTTTACCAACAGCGGTGTTTGACAAACTATACTTTTGTATCATCAGTCCTGGGGATGATTTACAGGGCAGATTGTAACCGGTAGTCAGCAATACAAGAAGTCGTGATCCGTACGGTGTTTGTTGATTTCTTACAATTTTATTTATTCCGTAATGAATTCTCACTCTGCCAGGAGTGTGCGTTGGTTTGAAACTTTCTGCCAGATCAAACCTTCCAAACTTCTCAAACGCTCTGCTGCTTTCCTTGCGGGGCTAGCACTGCTGGAAGCAAGAATATTGCGGAGACAAGGGTTACCCGCGAAAGGCAAAGGTTCCAGATTCGAATCCCGCTTGAACTCTCAACTCTTTATTGCGATGGTGTCGGTATAACGAGAGAAAGAGATTTTCCATTCCTCCCTCCACCTCTACCACACCGACTCACCCTGGGGAACGATTATTCTTCTAGGTTTCTATTCTGACTTACTTCAGACCTACACAGCATTCCACAGTTCAACAGAATAACGAAAGATAAATGAGTAAAAACGAATTTGTTCTCAAAGGTGAAAAAGTTTGCTCATCTCTAATTCACATCTCCGTCCGTCGCAAAATAGTGGAAATTTTTACAATTTGTGCAGGCATTTGTCAGATACTAACTGTATATAAGTTCCACGGTTGACGGAACAGAATATTAAATCTACCGTCACTTCCAGTAGACCAATATGTCTTGAGTTTACAGTCTTCTTCTCCGTCCCCAACTTTTTCAAGAGTTTCCCTGCTGCTGTTTTCATGAATACGTTTATCCGCAGTGTTCTTTGCATTTCTATAGCTTCAATATCGTGAAGTATGTAGGTCAGAGACGAATATTCTTTCCCTGCTCTATGACGAACGCGGCCACCACGCGAACGGAATAGAGATGAAGCTGCGTGCTGCCCGTATGATGAGATCGTGAGGGGCCAATTCTTGTCTGCCTGTTTCCGTCTTCTTCTAAGCTCAGTTTACTTACTGGTTAAGTCTTCTGTTTCCTTGCGTAAACATTTTCGGTTATATTCGCATAGCCTTCCGTGGGCGGTATCAAATTCATTAAAATACTAATGGTTTTTATGACATGTTATCATATAAAACACTGATAACTATTTAAACAATAAACTTTGTTATATTTTATGGCAATCTTTGGACCATTCTAATCAGTTATACAAAGGCTTATACAAGTTCTTGGTATTCAGTAATACAGTTCAGTTCGGCAATAATTTAGTACAGAGGCTAATTTAGTACAGAGGCTATACGAGGATTACTGTGATTTGTTATTATATTTAGGGGATGCTGCTCTTCTGTCCGCACAGTACTTCTTTATTCTTTCAAATATTTTTTTTTATTTCTTCGTCTGAGGTCACTCTCCCTGTAGTCCTTTTATTGATTTTCGTTTGTAGTTTGGTTTGTGTTTCGGTCAGTATTCCGGTTTTCTCTCCTTTTCATCTTGGATCTACTGTAATTTGCAGTTCTCTTAAATCTTCCTTAATCTCTATGGCTCACTAAATGTTGCTCTTACTATTCCACAATTTTTCTGTTGTTTCTTTGTAATACTTTGCTTTTTGGTTTCTCATTTAGATTGTATGAGACAATTCCATCTAAATATTTAAATTTATCAACAGTTCTGCTTTCCTGCTTTTTTCTGTGATTTTGTTTGCAATTGTTCGGTCAGTTAGCATGATCTTTGTTTTTGCAAATGACATTCTGAGGCCAATTTTCTGTGCTACTTGTTGTATTGATTTAACTTGTTGCCTCGTTTCTTGAACATTGTTGGCTAGGAGAGCAAGACCATCAGCAAATCCCAAGCAATTTAAACTTATATCATTTCTTGCGCTTCCTATTCTTACGTTCTTTTGCTTATCCATGTATTAGTCTCTCATTGTGTATTCCAGTGCACAGTTGAACAGTAATGGTAACAGACAGGCACTTTGTCTTAAGCATATTTTTATGAGGAACAGTATAGAAATTTCTTCTCTATACTACACTGCTGGCCACCGTAAATGCAACACCAAGAAAGACAAGAGGTAGCACAACAAATTTTTTTTGTAGATTACATGTTGACCAATTATCAACTGATTACGTTTACAGTCGTCTGTGACATGTGGTTCCTGCCAGAATCAGTAGCCAGAGTAGCCGCCATTGTTGGAGATCACCGTTGCCACACGTCTCGGCATTGAGTCAAAGAGACGTTGGATGTGTTCCTGGGGTACAGCAGCCCAAGCAGCTTCCACACGTTGCCAAAGATCATCTGGTGTGGCAGATGGGGATGTAATCTGGGTCACTCGTTGAGCAACCATGGACCACATGTTTTCTATCGGCGAAAGATCCGGAGAGCGAGCCGGCCAGGGAAGCAATTCAATCTGGTTATTGACGAAGAACGTTTGGACAATGCGTGCCACGTGTGGTCACGCATTATCCCGTTGAAATATGGCTGTGGCCGAGCCCTGAAGGTAAGGAAGGACAACTGGCTCCAGCACCTCGGATATGTAGCGCCGGCTATTTAAAGTACCGGCAATGCGTACTAGAGGCGTGCGAGAGTAATATCCAAAACCGCCCCATACCATAATACCCGGTGCAAGACCAGTGTGGCGGTGCATAATGCAGCTGTCCAGCATCCTCTCTCCACGGTGTCTCCACATTCGAATCCGACCATCGTGGTGCTGCAGACAGAAGCGTGCCTCTTCAGTAAAGACAACGTCATTCCATTCTGCCGTCCACATCCGTCTGTCATCACACCATTGGCGACGGAGACGTCTGTGGTTCTGCGTCAGTGGTAGACGAAGTAATGGACGTCTTGCGGACAGACCACTCTGCTGTAAACGGCGTCGAATGGTACGCGCAGACACTGGATGATGCGTTACAGACGCAATGTGCTGTGCTATGGTTCGGGATGTCACTGAGCGATCCGTCACTGCCATGCGCACAATTTGCCTATTAGCACGTGAAGTGGTGCACCGAGGTGAATGCGATCGACCACGTCGGTCCGTCGTACCTTCCTGCATCCAACGGTCACATATCCGCATTACAGTTGTTTGGTTTCGTCCAACACGACTAGCGATTTCTCTGTATGATAATCCACAATCTCGGTAAGCCACTATCCTTCCTCTGTCGAACTCGGATACTTGATCAAACGATGTTCGCTGTTGTCTACGAGGCATAACTGATCGTCTTGTGAAGCAACCACAAGGTAAACACACGTACCGAAAGTACACTCGTCGAAATCGCCAAGCCTTAAATGGCGCTGTGAGGTGGCGCCACAGGCGCGCGTGATGTGCGTCTACACTGAAATTCTAATCAGTTGCATATCTCATCGCTGCAAACCCATGGTGTAAATTTCACTTGATTCGGATGCTTCCTTCAGGGTGTTGCATTTACGGTGGCCAGCAGTGTACTTGGTTTGGTATTGGCTGGAGTAGGTCCTAATATGTAGTTTAATTAGTTCTGGATGGACTCCCAGATGCCTTAACATTTTTGATACTGAAGCTCTATGGGGCAGTCATACACCTTCTTCAAAGCTAGAAATGCTATTGCCGGAGGTTTGTTCCGTTTGCTGTAGTATGCCATGATCAACTTTAAACTAATGATCTGCTCCACAACTTCTCTATGGTCTTAATCTTCCTTGGTATTCCCGCAACTCCTGTTATAGTTGTTTCTCTGTAGTCCTCCGGATTGGTGTTATCCCTTGTTTTTAATATAATTCACGTATAAAACGGACTGAAAAACATAAAAAAATTTCCTAGTCCCTTACCGTTCCCTAACCCCCAATATACAACCCCGAAAATTTGTGCTTGTGGTTTTCTAAAAGCTATGACAATATTCGTAATGTTGAAAGAAAAGATGGGATGTACGCGGTAGGTAATGGATGCCTGAGTGGTTCACATAAGTCACCAACAGATGTACTGCATTACAAACGATATTATCTGATGTATCATTTTTCTTAAGGACAGGTATTCTCCATTGTGAATTGCATGCGCCCCACGTTTTTCGTTTTAAATTTTACAACCATTGTCACACCTATTAAAAATTCATGACTACCTGTATGTGGTCAGGACAGGAATCCGAAATGTGGCTAGGATGATTGCTTTATACTTTTTAGTCCGTTTTAAACAGGTGCTACTCGTATAGTGAAATTATTTTCTTTAAAATAATTATTTTCTGCTTTTTAGTCTTGTGTATCAGAAATTTTTCATTCGATTAAAAATTTTGATGAGATTACAATATACATGTAGTAAATTTTAAGTTTGTTTCAGTTTCACTTCACTTGAGTTAACCAAGGTACTGCTTCCTCCAATTCATCTGCAGCAAAAAGACGGTGAAAGTAGAGTTAGACATAATCGTGCTCACACAGAGGAATAAACAACTGTGTAATTAATAGTGCTTTCAGTGTGTTACAATTTACCAACTGAGCGTAAAATACAGACAAGGCAAATAATGTTTTAAGAATAAACTAATGTGACCCCAATTAGAATTTTAAGGCAAGTAACCACAGTCACGGCTGAAGGCCTTTAACGCCAAGAACGGCAATTATTAAAAATTTAACACACATACTGTAAAACAGCAGTGCAAGGTTAATTTAAAGAGACAGGCAACTGATCACCAAACGGGCGAGACAAAATGATGATAAACGTGGTAGCACAATCATTTAAACCTGCTGTAACGCCAAGAATGGCAATGATATAAAAAAATTAGAAAAACACAATAAAACAGCAAATACTATAATAAAACACAAGGGCCAGTCACAGACGGTGCACCAGTAATCGACCTCTCAGTAGGTCCGGCAAAAAACAGTTGCATTCACTTCACAAGGTGGTAACTCAGACTAGTGGCAGGATAACGAATGACTAATGATAATCTTGCTGAGTCTACCTGGCGTCCAATAAAGCAAAAGCAAAGATGTAAAATACGCCAAAGCTGGAACCGGCGGTCTGCACTACGTCCCCAGAATACTGTGCTTGCAAGGGAACCTCCCCATCGCACCCCCCTCAGATTTAGTTATAAGTTGGCACAGTGGATAAGCCTTGAAAAACTGAACACAGATCAATCGAGAAAACAGGAACAAGTTATGTGAAACTATGAAAAAAATAAGCAAAATATACAAACTGAGTAGTCCATGCGCAAGATAAGCAACATCAAGAATTATCTAAGCCGAGGAGCGCCGTGGTTCCGTGGTTAGCGTGAGCAGCTGCAGAACGAGAGGTCCTTGGTTCAAGTCTTCCTTCGAGAGAAAAGTTTAATATTTTATTTTCAGACAATTATTATCTGCCCGTAAGTCCGTCCGATGCGAAGTAACGGCGCCGTAGTATGGAGACGCTACACCTAAACAAACATCGAAGCAAATGTTTTGACAGAGCACAGGGAAAACTGTGCGACTATGAAACTGTTGCATTCATTTGTTGCAGTTTATGTGACAAACTCTTACGTTTTCATCACTTTTTTGGGAGCCATTATCACATCCACAAGAAAACCTAAATCGGGCAAGGTAGAAGAATCTTTTTACCCATTCGCCAAGTGTACAAGTTAGGTGGGTCGACAACATATTCCTGTCATGTGAAGCACATGCCGTCACCAGTGTCGTATAGAATATATCAGACGTGTTTTCCTGTGGAGGAATCGGTTTATCTATGACCTTGCGATCAAATGTTTTCGGTTCCCATTGGAGAGGCACGTTCTTTCGTCTACTAATCGCACGGTTTTGCGGTTCGGTCGCAACGGACGGATCATAACTTTGCGAAAATAAAGAAAGTAAACTTTTCACTTGATGGAAGACTTGAACCAAGGACCTCTCGCCTTACAGCTGCTCACGCTAACCACGGGACCATGGTGCTGCTGGGCTCAGACTTTTCTTGATGTTGCTTATCTTGCGCATGGACTACTCAGTTTGTATATTTTGCTTTCTTTTTTTTTCATAGTTCCGCACAACTTCTTCCTGTTTTCTCGATTGATCTGTGTTCAGTTTTTCAAGGCTTATCCACTGTGCCAACTTATAACTAAATCTGAGGGGGGTGCGATGGGGAGGTTCCCTTGTTAGAGCAGCCGGAACGAGAAAGGAATCACTACCACCAGAGTAGAAGAATCGCCAACCAACCTACAATCAAGAATGTTGTCAAAACTACACGCCTCACCGGACATACATTAACCCGCAGGCCAGGTAACTGGGACGTTAGCGGCCACGAGGCAGGAAAAATACCGCTGGTTGAGCTTAACAAATAGTAACAAACTGAACGCAATAAATAGTAATTAGAAGTCCAGGAAAGCTAATCAGATCCTCCTTCCCCAAGCACTCCACTCGCTGTCGGCCGAAGTGGCCGAGCGGTTCTAGGCGCTACAGTCTGGAACCGCGTAACCGCTACGGTCGCAGGTTCGAATCCTGCTCCGGACATGGATGTGTGTGGTGTCCTTAGGTTAGTTAGGTTTAAGTAGTTCTAAGTTCTAGGGGACTGATGACCTCAGAAGTTAAGTCCCATAGTGCTCAGAGCCATTTGAACCACTCCACTCGCTGCTCTTCGCCTCGGCAACACTACGAACAGCAACATGAACCCAAGTCACTGGAGAATCGTAAGATCTCGCAATGGTGGAGGTTTCTCTACTTGAAACCAAATGCACTCATCCTAAAGCTTGCAGGACCGCTTTACGACGAGGTCGTGCTCCTTCGTGACCACAGGCCTTCGATCCGGCATTCCATTCGCGCCGCCAGCGGTCTCGACGTTTTCATGCACTGCGCGGACCTGGCTCCTACTGAATCCCCAACCGAACTGCCCACTGACACTATGCAGAAGCACTACGACGTCGCCCCAAAGATAGGGCCACAGTTACTACATATCGATAACCGCCGCTGCTGCCACTAGCGGACACGCAACGCTTGCGAAACCAAGTGGCGCCAGTCAACACGAGAAGAAGACAAACAGCCGCAACCATGTCAACTAATAGATACGGTCTGGCCTCCAACAGAGGAAAGAAACCCACAAATAGCACCAACGCGAGCGGCAGCACGGCTAATTAATTTAATAGTTCATGACCAGTCAACTAGCAGACGTTTCATCAAGAACCTAGAATACCTAATTCAGCATATATAACCACTCGAATCCCTCTTTTCAATATTTAATTACCACCAATTGGCAAGAAACCAATTATCAACAGAATCAAAACAGTCCTAATCAAAATGGACTAACAATAGGGCCTTTTCGCGGTGTAAATGGGAATGTGTCGTAATGGGTCGACACGGAAATCACACTGAAATACTGTTCTGTGCAATAGAATTAAAGCATCACATTTTCGAAACCATGTAACTGTCTCCATTGCGGCGCATAAGTTTTTAATTCGGTTCACAGTTGTCTACAACCTTCGTCTTTAGTGATACAAAACCGTGACACCCAGGCCACGTCACTCTCGGGTTCAACAAGACTACAAAAATCAATGCTGAGGCCGGAGCTCAGAGGTTCGTGTGACGTGTAAAATGGGTTGATGATTTCAGATTGTCCGCCCCCTGGTAGCTGAGTGGTCAGCATGACTGACTGTCATACCTAAGGCGCCGGGTTCGATTCCCAACTGGGTCGGAAATTTTCTCCGCTCAGGGACTGGGTGTTGTCGTCATTTCATCCCCATCGACACACAAGTCGCCGAAGTGGCATCAACTTGAAAGACTTGCGCCAGGCGACCGGTCTACCCGACGGGAGGCCCTAGCCACGTGGCATTTCCGTTTCCATTTCGGATTGGCACCAAATTTCACCATAATTCTGCCCAACACGACCGTGCACACGTAGCTCGATGGGAAGGTTGTCACAGCCTCTCTTACCCACTTTTCACCCCTTTTTTGCATGCCTCTGAGAAGGAGGTCAGCCGGCCGGTGTGGCCGAGCGGTTCTAGGCGCTTCAGTCTGGAACCGCAGGACCTCTACTGTCGCAGGTCCGAATCCTGCCTCGGGCATGGATGTGTTTGATGTCTTAGGTTAGTTAGGTTTAAGTAGTTCTAAGTTCTAGGGGACTGATGACCTCAGATGCTAAGTCCCATAGTGGTCAGAGCCATTTGAATCATTTCAAGGAGGCCAGAACCTCAACGCCCAGCGTTGAAATAAGCGTTTTTCTTATGACTGGCCGGGGAAAACTTTCCAGACACACCAATGCTCAGAATCGACACGAAAAGACCTCGGGGTGTGGCGTTAGTCGCTTCTGTCAAACTACCTGTGCCATTGGGATGTTGATACGCTTTAACCCTTCTCTAAGGACGGGCTATCAACCCCACTGAAGAATGAGATTTTCACTCTGCAGCGGAGTGTGCGCTGATATGAAACTTCCTGAAAGATTAAAACTGTGTGCCGGACCGAGACTCGGACTCGGGACCTTTGCCTTTCACGGGCCAGTGCTCTACCAACTGAGCTACCCAAGCACGACTCACGACCCGTCCCCACAGCTTCAATTCTGCCAGTACCTCGTCTCCTAGCTTCCAAACTTCACAGAAGCTCTCCTGCACTTGCCCACGAAAGGCAAAGGTCCAGAGTTCGAGTCTCGGTCCGGCACACAGTTTTAATCTGTCAGGAAGTTTCAACCCCACTGAACGTAATATCACCCCTTTCGAGTGCATTGCGACAGAAATTTTTGCTCTGTGTTCAAGTTGGAACCACTAGGTGCCGCTCAAAACCATTCAATGAAATTTGAACGTGATCCGAAGCAGCAAACGGTGCTCTTCCTGTTACATCTCCTGTTTTACGATCTCCTGTGACGTTATCACAGATGTGTGTGACATAGACACATGCGAAACAAAACAAGAATGGTAAAGCATTCCTCTGAGACACATGGCCGCAGGTTCATATCAACTGAGAATTTAAAGAATGTACCCTTACAGAGAAAAACAGCCATGCATTCAGGCATGTGTCAATGTTGCTCCCCTCCATGATCACATCGCAGATAGTTGTGAAATAATACGGCTGAAAACGCTGCTTCAGATCAAGTTCAAATTTCGTCGAATGGTTTTGAACGGTGCCTAGAGGTTGCATCCTGTTCACCAGAGCGAAAATTGCTGTCACCCCGCAGTCCAAATGGATAATCTCACGTTCAGTGGTGCTCCAGGCCTGTGACGTCCGTCTAGTAGCGCTCAATCACCCAGAATGTGACAGCACTGTCAAAGGTTGTCAAGATTGTCGTCTTGTTGCTCTGCGAACTGTAGTTCCGACAGTGAAATACGTAGGAATCAAAAGTCCCAAGAAAACGATTGGGTTGAAGCCATTTATGCTACCCCATGAAGCCTTTTCGTATCGATTGTGAGCGCCGGAGTGTCTTAAATGTTTTCCTCCGCCAGTCATGACAAAACCGCGTGATTTCAACGGCGGGGGCTCGCGGTCCTGACCTCCATCGGAAAGTCATCGAGAAGATGGATGGAATGTGGATATGAGTGACTGCAGCGACCTCCCCATCGAATGACACGTCCACGGTGGCGTTGGGCAGAATTTTGATGAAATTTGGTGCCAATGTGGTATACGTAACTAGCCCGTTTTACACGTCACATAAATTGAGCCCTCGCCTTTTCTTCGGATGTGTCGACACTTCACTGTTGAAACGTCGTCGAGCCCGAGATGTCGTCGCAGGACGCCACGCTTTCACACCAGTACAGAGGAAGCAATTTGAGACCATTATGTGGTTTCGAAAAAGTGATTTCTTAATTGTGTTGTGCAGGGTAGTTACCGCCACTCCATTAGGAGAATAATGTTTTCAGTTAGGTCCCAATTCCACTCACATTTCACCCATGGCCGACACGCACAAGAAATATAATACTTGTGAATAACAGATTTCAGCTATCAGTCGCCCTTTTTAAATTTTATTGGCAGATCTAGATTTCAGCTAGAAATTAGACATTCTCAATGCACTATCATTTTTGATCAATGCATGTAATGCATGTTGGTCGGGCTTCATCCACAGCTCATTGAATACTACAAACAGTAGTATTCAATGAACTGTGGATGAAGCCCGACCAACATGCATTACATGCATTGATCAAAAATGAGACTGCATTGAGAATGTCTAGTTTCTAGCTGAAATCTAGATCTGCCAATAATATGCAAAAAGGACGACTGATACCTGAAATCTGTTATTTACAAGTCAATATAACAGTCGCTGCGTGGAAAAGCCTTCTGAATGGAGGGTAACCTGATGAAATATAATACTGCTTCCTAACGTCACCTTTAATAACCATTGACGCCAAAGAACATTACAGTAAAAGGGATAATATATTTTTTATTATACCTGTTTCGTAGTTCCTCAGCTAGGTTTCAGAGAATTGAGTGGCATGAACCCAAATGTGTAGAATAAGACAATGAATTCTGCCATTTACGAGCAACTTTCAACACTAGATAGCTTTCAGGTCCTTGCCTTTGGAGTTTCTTACTTGATGGGAATATTTCATCTGTGGACGGCGATTGCTGCCTGAAACAAGTTTAACAGGATTTGTGAGCTTATGGCAGAAGAGACAAATCACATGAAAGTGAGTAAGGCAAGATAGAAAGGGAGAAATCTCCACTCCGAATAAAGGTGCCGATTTCTTAAATATAGGTGAAACCTCGCGACGGAAACAATATTCTCCAATTTACACGTTCGCAGAGCCATAGTCTTCTGCTCAGTATTGTCAGTCGTAGTGCTAAATGGAATACTGGTAACAGTGAGAGCAAACTTCAGTTCTATTTTACGTTAGTTATGACGTTCACAAAATTACTATATTACACTGAAGCGCCAAAGAAACTGATACAGGCATGCGTATTCAAATCGAAAGTTATGTAACTGGCAGAAGAGGCTCTGCGGTCGACAATGACTATCTAAGACAACAGGTGTGTGTTGCAGTTGTTATATCGGATAGTGCTGCCGCAACGGCAGGTTACCAAGATCAAAGTCAGTATGAACGTGGTGTTATAGTCGGAGCACGAGCGATGGGATACAGCATCCGAGGTAGAGATGAAGTGCGGATTTTCGCGCACGAATACTTCACGGGTGTACCGTGAAAATCAGGAATTCGGTAAAACTTCAATTCTCTGACGATCCTGCAACAATGGGACCAACGACGACTGAAGAGAATACTTCAACGTGACAGAAGTGCAATATTTCCGTAAATTGCTGCACATTTCAATGCTGGCCCATCAACAATTGTCAGCGTGCAAACCATTCAACGAAACATCTTCGATATGGGCTTTCGGAGTCGAAGACCCACCCGTATATCCTTGATGAGTGCACGACACAAAGTTTTAGCCTCACCTGGAGCCCTCAACACCAACATTGGACTGTTGATGAGTGGAACATGTTGCCTTGTCGGACATCTATCGTTTGAAATTGTATCGAGCAGATGGACGTGTACGGGTATGAAGACAACCTCATAAACCCATGGACCCTGCATGTCAGCATGATATGCGATCCCTGATACGTCTCGATACGAATCTGATAGGTGACACGTACGTAAGCATTCTTTGTGATCATCTGCATCCATTCATGTCCATTGTGTATTCTGATGGGCAATTCCGGCAGGACAATGCGACACTCCACGCGTCCAGAATAGATACAGAGTGACACCAGAAACACTCTTCTGAGTTTAAACGCATCTGGTGGCCACCACACTCCACAGACATGAACGCTATTGACCATATGTTGGATGCCTTGCAAAGTGCTGTTGAGAAGAGGTCTCCATCCCATTGTACTATTACGGATTTATGGACAGCCCTGCAGTTGTGGCACGGTTAAATCGCACATGTTCTTCCATAAAAATTCCATCGTTGTTTGGGAACATGACTCCATGAATGGCTGCAAATGGTCTCCAGCCGAACATAACTATTTCCAGTCAACAATCGGTTCAGTTGGTCTAGAAGACTCTGTCCATTCCATGTAAACACAGCCCACACCATTATGGGGACAACTTGTGCCGTTCCTTGTTGACAGGTTGGGTCCGTGGCTTCGTCGTGCCACACTTGAAACCTTTCATCAGCTGTTACCAGTCGTCTAGGTTCCATTCGATATGATCACTAGCCCACGAGAGGCGCTGAGGGCGATGTCGTTCTGTTAGCGAAGACACTCGCGTCGGTCTTTTGCTGCCGTCCATGCGTCTAGCTGCTACTTCTCCTCCGCGTTCAGTGTCTGTTCGTTCCCATTATGTGGCCAAAATCACGTCAGACACCTTTTCACATCAATTACATGAGTACAAGTGGCAGCTCCGTCAATACACTGCTCTTTTATACCTCGTGTAAGCGATACTACCGTTGTTTTTATATGTGTGTATCCCTATTACATGACTTCAGTTATCAGTTTAATGTCCAAAATTAGAAGCTAATAATTAACATCAGTAATTAAGTGAAATCAAAAGTAAAAGGTTGTGGGAATAAGGGGTTGATAGGCGGATTCAACACATTGTTTAAATGAAAAAATCATGAAATTACTGTATTTATTGAATAAAACATTCTCGGTTTTCAAGCCGCGTCAATTCGAATAAAATCCTCTAACTTTCGATGATCATCTTCGCCATCGTCGTCAGGAGTTCACTGGCTGCTGGGGCTGCTTTTTTTTTTCCTTGTTTTTATTTTGATACCTGACGCAGGTAGGCTGGCAGCGGCAAACTTCGCCACTCTTCTGCCACAGATATTACAATTACGACATATGAAGTCACAAAAAAAGAAAACAAAATGGTGGATAAAAGACAGTCTACACACAAAGTAAAAAACATATAGCCGTTCACAGGCATAGTGAATTAAAAAACGTTCAGCACTCGTACACGAACATATAAGATAGAAATGACGCGTGTGAACGATGGACACGGACAGTGAAACACTGAGCCACTAACACGAAGACACACAAAAAACCGATGGCGCTGATCTCTGGCGTACGAATGTTCGCAGTTCTTGCAAGAATCTGGGGACCTGCCAAAAGGGAAAAAGGTGGGGGAGGAAGGAGAGTGGGAGGGTGTAGATGCCAGTGGCAGAGGTGAGGGGAGAGGGAGGAAAGAAGGTAGGGGGGTAGGGGAGGCCCGAGGGAAGAGGAGGTAGGGAGGAAGGGAAGAAGGAGAGAAGGGAGAGAGGGTGCCCTTGGGAAAAACACAGGGGGTGGAAGGGGAGGATCAAAGTTGGTAGGAAGGGTAGATGGCGGGGATGAGGGCATCATGAGAGAGGGGAAGTTGGTAGAAGCCACCTTGGGCAAGAGTGTGGAGAGTGGAGAGATGGAGAGCAAGTGGGACGCGGGAATACAGGCGTGGCAGCAGACGGGGGTGGGAAAGGATGGGAGAGACAAGCAGGTGAGGGGGATCAAGTTTGTGGGAGGTGTAGAGGATCTGTATCCATTCGAGGAAGAGGAGGAGGTGTGGGAATGGAATGAGGTCATACAGGATCCGTGTGAAGGATGGGAGGCAGATGTGAAAGGCGAGGAGGAGCACATGGCGTTCCAGGAATTGAAGGGATTTGTAAAAGGTAGGAGGGGCAGAGATCCAGGCAGGGTGGAAGTAGCAGAGGATAGGGCGGATAAGGGATTTATGAGTGTGGAGGATGGTGGAGGGGTCCACACCCCATGTGCGGCCAGAAAAGAGCTTGAGGAGATGGAGTCAGGAGTGTGCCTTGGCTTGGATAGTCTGGAGATGGGGGGTCCAGGACGGTCAAGGGTGACACCAAGGTACTTGAGGGTGGGGGTGAGACTGATAGGACGGCCATAGACGGTGATATAATAGTCAAGGAGATGGAAGGAAGGGGTGGTTTTGCCTACAGTGATCGCCTGGGTCTTTGTAGGACCGACCTTTAGCAACCAAGTGGTGAACCAGTCATGATAGGATTGGAGAAGGTGTTAGGAGCGTTGCAGGGTGGGGGAGAGGTCAAGGAAGGCGGTGTCATCAGCGTACTGGAGAAGGTGGATGGGGGGGGGGGTGAAGGCGGCGGCATGTCTGCCATATATAGAAGGTAGAGAAGAGGGGACAGGATGGATCCTTGGGGCACACTGGCAGAGGGGTAGAAGGCGTAGGAATCCATATTATGGATGGTGACATAGAAGGGACATTGGGAAAGAAAGGACCCAATCAGACGGACATAGTTGATAGGAAGGGCGAAGGTTTGGAGCTTGAAGACACGGTCGTAAGCACGTTCAAAGTCGAGGGAGAGGAAGATGATGGAACAACAGGAGTTGAGATGTTCAGATAGGAGATGCATGAGGTGAAGGAGATCATCAGCAGAGAAGGACGGTTGAAAGCCACACTGGGTAGTGGGAAGGAGGCAGTGCTGGCAGAAATGGTGGTGGATGCATCGGTTGAGGATGGATTCGAGGACCTTGCTGAAGACCGAGATAAGCCTGATGAGACGGTAGGAGGAGACAGCAGATGGCAGTTTATTGGGTTTGAGGAACATCAGGATCGAGGAGGTTGTCCACAGGTCAGGGTAGAAGCTGGTGGACCACATTATATAGCCTGGCCAGGAATGAGACGAAGGATGTGGAAGCCTCTCAGAGGTGGCGAGAGGTAACACGATCGTCACCGGGAGCGGTGTTGCATTTTGTGTGGAGTGTAATGATGATATCCTGAGTAGTGATGGGGGCATTGAGCTCTTGTGTGTAATATTGTCCAAGTACTGGAAGCCAGGAGCGAGTGGAGGGACAGAGGTGTCAGTTGAATTGTGGACATCAGGGAAGAGTGGGTAACCAATCTGGGGATCGTCAGGGAGGGTAAAGATATCAGAGAGGTAGGAGGCAAAGTGATTGGCCTCACTGACGTTGTCAGGGAAGGGGTGGTCATCATGAAGGACAGGGTAGTAAGGAGGGGGATTAGATCTGGTAAGGCGGTGGAAGGCTGACCAGTACTTAGACTAGTTGATAGGTAGTAGCATAAAGATGGGTGCATGTTTGTCACCAGCCCTGGCATTTATTAGCCACGATCAAGTTTCTGACATGTTGTTGTAGTTGCTGGTTGCGTCGTAGTGTGTCCTGGTCATCCGTGTCAAGGAAAGCACTGTAGAGATGGGGGGATTCACGGAGGAGTACTGCCTGTGGGTGTAAAATGGGACAGTGTGGGTGGATGGCGACAGTAGGGACGTGGGCCTCCACGGTCACAGACAAGGTCTGCTTGAGAAAAGAGGCGGCATGTGTAACATCATCAGGGTGGTGGTAGGCGAGGGGGGTGGCTATCGACCTGGGTAGAGAGGGTATCCTGGTAGGCATTCCAGTCGACACAGGAATAATCATGGACGTATATCGGGGGAGGGTTGACGCAAGGATCGGGATGGGGGCGACGACTGTCTGGAATGACGAGGAGGACAGGTAGATGGTCACTGCCAATAGGGTCAAGGAGTCCACTGCTATACAGCCAAGGAGGTTATGGGAGGAGAGGACGACATCAGGAGTGGTACTGGATTTGGGCCAGGTGTGCTTGGCAAGGAGAATGAGGCCACCTTGGAGGGTGGAGAGGAACTGATGCTTCCGCCGTAACTGGGCGACGGAACAACTATGGCTCTTGAGGTCAGTGGCAATCATGTAGGAGGAGAAAGTATGGTCGATGTGGGAAAGGGAGTCGAAACGAATAGGGGCAGTGGGGCAGACATAGGTGGTGTCGCAGGTAATGGTAAGACCATGGAGAAGACACAGAAAATCAGGTGTTCTGTGGGATCAGGAAGCAGGGGTTGGGCCTGAACAGGGATCTGGTGGTGGTGGCCAATGGCTACTCTGCCACGCACTATCGGGAGAGGATTATCGGAGCAGCAGAGGAGGTAGCATGACGTGTGTATGATATGCTGGGCTGGAGAAATGTTTTGTTGGGGAGGAAGGCATCCATGCAGCGGGTCATGAGGGTGTGAATGAGGAGGTTCTTGTTTGTGGGAATGGAGCAGATGTTGTTGAACAAGATATGGTACTGTCACACCATGACAGTAACTTAGACAAGAGTGTCAGGACAGGAGAAGGTGAAGTGGGCTTGGTTATAGGAATAGGTGGCATAGGTGTTAAGGTGGTGGATGCGAGGGATATCTGCTGGAGGGTGTGGATGTGCTCGAATGGGTGGATGTTCTGGCATTGGGGGGGGGGGGGGAAGAAGGGAGTTGCCAGAAGGGGGTGGGGGCGTCCAGAAGGCGGACAGGGATGGTGAGTTCAGGAGTGGTGGGGATGGGGGTTGGGCCTTGCACTTCTGGCAGTAGGTAGGATGCAGAAGGTTGCAGGTGTTGAAGGAAGGAGGGGACTGGAAGTTGGGACGCTGCCTGAGGAAGTACACCTGTTTGTAATGCTGGGCCTCACAGCACTCAGATGTCGGGTGTGCATTACAATGCAGGCGCCTCTGGCAGCAGATTGATTGAGGAGGGGAATGGGAGGGGACGACTTTGTATCGACAATGGAAGAGAAGGGCACCCTCCTTCAGAAGAAGGTCAATGGAAGGGGTGTGTTCAGAAAACACCCTCATAAGGTGGGTGGGGCCAGCAGGATTGAAAATCCGGTGAACTGCACATATTTTGAGCTAGGGATGCGCCTTGAGCTCCTCCAACACCTCCTCCTCCGTGATCGTCGGACTAAGCCGAACGATCACGGCAGTGAGGGTTGGCGGGCGACACGGGGGCTGGGATTGGCGGGAGGGGGATGGGGAAGGAGCAGGGGTGAGGGAGGCATTGGGACCCAAGCAGGTGATGGGGATTCGGGAGAGGATGTTGGAGTGAAGGGTGGGGCTAGGGGAGTTGATGAGAACAGAGTCCCGACGTGGAGTGAGGAGGGAGATGGGGACTCCGGGATAGTGTTGGCGGAGGAGCAGGGTTAGGTTCTGGGATCAGGATGGGACAGGAGGTACGTGTAAGAGGAAAGGGAGGAGGAGGGGGAGGGGGTAGAAGGGACAGGTGCGGAGACATGCGTGGCATCCAGAGGGGAGGAGGAAGGGGCTGTAATTTTTGGGGGCTGAGGAGGCGTGGGTGCCACTCGGGCGCTTAAAAGCGACAGAAGTGTGAGAAGAGGCGTAGGGTATTGGAGCAACGGGGAGATGGCGGACGGTGGCAGCTCCCAGCGTGGGAGCTAGTGCTGGTGTTGGAGATGGTGATGGTGATGGCGACAGTGAAGGTGATGGCGATGGTGATGGTAATAGCGATGGCGACAGCAAAAGTTGGGCATGGGCCGTGGCCCTCTGGGCTATCACCCTGGCAGGGGCTGCAGGGATGGTGGCAAAAGGGTGAGAGAGTGGAGGGAAGGTACCAGAAGAGGAGGATAAGGGGTGACGAAGAGCGCAGGAGAGGGGGGGGGTGAGAAGTGGGGGGATGGAATGGGGGGATGACTGTGCCCACCACGTAATCTTGGTGGCGGCGGCAGTCGGAGAGGTACAGACGACGGCAGTGGAGGTGGTAGTGAGAGATGAAGACACGGAGACGGACGAAGACGCCTATTGGGGCCGAAGCCCCACTCTGCTGCTGCCAGCGGGAGGGCGACCGCAGGGGCTGCTGGGCTGCTGGGCTGCTGGGCTGCTGTCGCTGGGACGGCTGCTGCCGCTGCTGCTGGCTGGCTGGCTGGCTGGCTGGCTGGTCGTCTGCTGCTGTGTCTGGAACACCCTATTGCTTCGATAAGTGACTAGCAGATATCGAAGGGCGGTACTCTTCCGAGTTCTGCCGAAGATGCCGGGGCTGCTACGGTTTCCCGCTTATATAGGCATTATGACTTCATCAGCAGGCAATCAGATAGACCCAATGTGGCGCGAGCGCGTATGTCGACCCGGGTAGCTAGCACAACTATTGCCTGTGGCAGCACTGGTTATGTCATGTGGCGCCAGGGGCAGGTGCCAGGTCTGAAACTGCCGCTCCCGCGTCGCGCATTTGTCTTTTCTCTTTCGATGTCCAACGCCCTCCTCCATTCCCTGCTGAGTGTGTACCCCTGGTATCTGTTGAAATTGGTGTTGTTTAAACGAGTCTCGGCCTCTTCCTTTATAACAGAGTCCCAATATGTAGATGCATGAGCCAACGCTTTTGTATTTTAGAACTGTAATTTATGTCCATTTTCTAGGCAATGGTCCGCTAGGGTCGACTTGTCAAGCTCCCTTTGTTTTATATGGCGCTTGTGCTCAGTACAACGCTCCGCAACCGTGAGAATTGTTTGTCCAATATACATGCTGCTTCATTCACAGGGTACACCATACACGCCGGACACTCGAAGAGCAATGTCGTCTTTAACAGAGCGCAACATATCTCGTATCTTGGAGGCGGGCCGGAACACTGGTCTTAGCCCATGTTTCTGCAGCAGACGTCCTAACTTGCTGCTAGTTGCTCCAGCTCCACAGTATGGCAGGAATGCAGTCCGTTTGGCCTCTTCTACTGATTCACCATGGCCGGCCGCGGTGGTCTAGCGGTTCAGGTGCTCAGTCCGGAACCGCTGGACTGCTACGGTCGCAGGTTCGAATCTTGCCTCGGGCATGGATGTGTGTGATGTCCTTAGGTTAGTTAGGTTTAAGTAGTTCTAAGTTCTAGGCGACTGATGACCACAGATGTTAAGTCCCGTAGTGCTCAGAGCCATTTGAACTGATTCACCAGGTGTCTTTCGTCGGTGGCCCTTAAAAGCGTTTGCAATGTCTCATTTGCTGTATACATTTTCCCCGAAAACACGTTTTAAATTCTGCTATTCAGACTGTCGGTGGTCGTCGTCAGAGATAATCTTGGCTCTATGGACCAACGTATTCAGGACCGCTTTCTTGTGTACAGGGTGGTGGAAACTATTGGCGTTGAGGTACCGATCAGTGTGTTTTGTTTCCGGTACACTGAATGACCAAGCTGGCCTCCTGCCTTCCGCTCAACCAAAACATCCAAGAATGGTACCTTGCCGTGCTTCTCCATCTCGACAGTAAATTTAATGTTGGGATGGACACCATTCATGTGATCGACGAACTGCTGTAGTGTACCTTCACCATGAGGCCATAGCAGGAAGGTGTCATCAACGTATCGTAGAAATCAAGATGGCCGTAATGTTGCAGTTAGCAGAGCCTGCTCCTCAAACTTCCGACTGCTGGAGAGAATGGTGATACCACGGCTATGCCGTCCGTCAGCTCATAATATTCATCGCAGTACAAAAAGTACGTTGTCGTTAGGACGTGACAGAATAACTTAATGATTGCAGATGGAAAATGTTGGGTCAAAAGATCCAGCGTAGCTTGTATTGGCACCCAAGTAAAAAGTGACACAACGTCCAGGCTAACCATTAGGTCGTTTGGGCCTATCTTCATTCTATTGAGTGTCTCAATAAATTTATGCGAGTTGACAACATGGTGTTCACAATGTCACAGTTTTGGTGTTAATAATCCTGCCAGATGTTTAGCAAGTCTGTAGATGGACGAACTGATTGCACCAACAATGGGCCTCAGAGGAGCACTTTCCTTGTGTATTTTTGGTAATCCATAAAGCCTGGGAGATCTGGCGGCACGAGGCGTTAAGTTATTCTCCACTTCATCTGGTAAACCAGAATCCTTTAATAATTTACCTGTCTTTCTGACAATGGCTTGTGTGGGATCACGACTAAGTTTGCGAAACGTGGCGTCCTCTAACAAATGTAGCATATTCAGCTGGCAGCCTGCAGAGTTCAGTACCACGGTAGAATTCCCTTTGTCAGCTGGCAAGACAACCAAGTCTTCATTCTCACGTAATAACCGTAAGCAAGGTCGTTCCTGCTGTATTTATTACTGTACCTTTTACGCACAAAACAAAACAAAGAAGCAAACAACAGAATACAAATCTCAACGACGATTTGTCAGGGCGTGGTGTGAGGAATGAATCATCTCACAGTTCTTCATAGTCATTTCGGTGACGGCGGAAGACGCTGAGTCGGTATGGAGCGCCACCACGTATGGGGATTGGTGAGTCGGCGGCTCTTATCGGCGACCCGCGGATACTGTGAGGCCCATACAGTCTCCACGTTGTTGCAGTGTGTTTCCGCAGCTGAGGCCGTGATATTACGGAGTCAGAAGCCGGATGTTGCCGATGAATGGGATAGCCCCCATTTCCTCTTTCTTCCACGCTATTTTTTCGACTGTACTCTTCCCTTCTTATCAGTCTTTAATCTCGCCGACTCGTTGAATTTTTCCTCTTCTCGACGTTGCCGTTGGTGGACTAAATTTTCAAATGCCACCCACTGACTAACCGCTGTTCCATGATCACGCTTCCCAGTGGAGGGTGAGAATTTGTGCGGGCCAGTGTGGCCGTGCGGTTCTAGGCGCTTCAATCTGGAACCGCGTGACCGCTGCGGTGCAGGTTCGAATCCTGCCTCGGGCATGGATGTGTGTGATGTCATTAAGTTAGTTAGGTTTAAGTAGTTATAAGTTCTAGGGGACTGATGACCACTTCTGTTAAGTCCCATAGTGCTCAGAGCCATTTGAACCATTTGAAAATTTGCTGTCTTGCTTTGGCTGGGCGTCTGACTCAGGAATTGGCGTCTTTATCACGTTTTCACTGTCAAGGTTGTTCCCGTCGTTGGTAGCTCATTGTTCCGATGTCTTTCTGCAGTGAAAGCAGTCACACAACACTTCCTTGGTTCGGCTATGACTTCTTGTGACCTGCACTGTCTCACTTCTGTGCTTCGTCCAAGAATCTGCTGGCGTTCGTGATGTACAAGCAATCTTCTTACCTTCTAGCAAACATTTTTTGAACAGGATAACTTGTCCCGCAGTTCGCGCCTCCCTGCGCGCCTTCTTGGCGCTTTATCTCTACGCTCCATCCCAGGATCTGCAGGGTGCCCGTGTTATCCACACGTTTCGCGTTGCCCACCAGATTCTTCACAAGGTGTCCTTCCTTGAGCAAGGCTTGGGCGTAAGTGAGGATACCCCCTGATTGTTTGCGAATGCATCTCTGGCGCTCACTCTACGGCGTCCCACTTTCATCTTGTCCTGGGTAGCTGGCATTGCGAGTCGGATAGAGTGGCCACCAGCAGAGGTATCACTCGTTATTGGTGATCTGAGACAACCATGGGGTATCGATTTGCATCACTGCACTTATGGCTATTGCAGAAATTGAACCCGGCCGGGATGGCCGAGTGGTTCTAGGCGCTACAGTCTGGAACCACGCGACTGTTACGGTCGCAGGTTCGAATCCTGCTTTGGGCATGGGTGTGTGTGATGGCTTTAGGTTAGTTAGGTTTAAGTAGTCCTAAGTTCTAGGGGACTGATGACCTCAGATGTTTAGTCCCATAGTGCTCAGAGCCATTTGAACCATTTTTTGAACCAGCAATTGAAATGATATGATGCTTGAAAAGTCCTCATCGGAACGCGATACTGATTACACGAAGTTGGGCGCTGTAGCACTGGGCTGGGCAGTCCATTGACAGAACCGAACTCTGGATTAAAAATTATTTGATACCACTGCTTTCACATGGATTTTTTTTACGAAAAGGGCGCTACCGCTCCTCCATCAGTTCTTTTTCGAAGTGTGCATTTCACAGGGAAGCTGACGGGGCTTCTTGATGAATCTTCTCCCTCATGGTACAACACAATTACCTCCGATCATGTTTCGAGAACTTCAGCCACCTACCTGAAAGCTCAACCAAATATTTTTGTTACAGAATGAGATTTTCACTCTGCAGCGGAGTGTGCGCTGAAATGAAATTTCCTGGCAGATTAAAACTGTGTGCCGGACCGAGACTCGAACTCAGGACCTTTGCATTTCGCGGGCAAGTGCTCTACCAAGTGATCGCAGGAGAGCTTCTGTAAAGTTTGGAAGGTAGGAGACGAGGTACTGGCAGAAGTAGAGCTGTGAGGGAGCGTCGTGAGTCGTGCTTGGGTAGCTCAGTTGGTAGAGCACTTGCCCGCAAAAGGTAAAGGTCCCGAGTTCGAGTCTCGATCCGGCACACAATTTAAATCTGCCAGGAAGTTTCATTTTTCGTTATCTTCTATCGTAGGAGTTACATATCTTCAAATTTGGAAGACGCAGTTACTACTCATTACTGTGTACATAACTGGCACGGCTCCGTGTTTTTGCAACTGTGAAGTTTAGAGTATTTCAAGTGCGCTAGATTTATTCGCTCTGGACAAACGAAATTTGTTAATTAAATGATATGTAGCTCCTATGCAATTACTACAGTAAAACATCACTTCTAAAAGGTGGAAAGGTAACGAATGAAGTGACAAAAGAAGTATGTCAGGCAAAAGATGGAGCTTATTTTACAACGAAAACGTAGTTGTAACGCTTAGTCTCCAAATTTAAAAGATCATGGATTCATGTTTTACTTATGAGAGTCACTTGATCATTAGCGGTGACAGAGTTCGCAATTAGTCCCTTACATATGCCTTTAAAAAAAGCTACTTTTCTAAACCAAAGAGTTCCCTTCTGATTGCACACACTTTTTCCAGCACTTCTGCCACTGATGGTAACATTTATGGAACTCATCTTCTGTAATACCCTCCAAGACCCTCCTCACAGCTTTTTGGACATCTTGTGTTGTTTGAAAATGGTGTCCCTTGACCGCCGTTTTGACTCTTGGAAATAGAAAATAGTCGCATGGAACGATATCTGCTGAATAAGGTGGCTGTGGTAGTACTGAAGTTTGTTTTGAGGTTGAAAACTGTTGTACTGACAGAGTAGTATGGGTATGGAGCATTATCGTGATGCAGAATCCAATTATCAACAATGTTGGCATGGACACGAGGAACTCTTTTACGAAGTCTTTCTAAAATTTCTTTGTAGTAATATTGGTTAACTGTTTGTCCATGAGGCACCCACTCTTTATGAACAATTCCCTTGGTATCAAAGAAGCCCACAAGCATGCATTTCGCTATTGACTTTGACATGCGAGCTTTTTTTGGTCTGGGTGATCCCTTTGAGCACCATTGCGAACTTTGGCTTTTTGTCTCTGGATCCTATTCAGAAAACGAAGTTTCATCACCAGTGATAACAAGGCTCAACAATTCAGGACTGATTTTTGTTTGCTCTAACAGATCGGCTGCCACATTTTTCCGTGTTTCACACTGTTGTTATGTGAGATTTTTGGGGACCATTTTTGCACAAATCTTTCTCATATCAAGATCTTCAGTTATTATTAGGGGAACCGTTTCTCGATTCATGTTCAGTTCTTCTGCAATCAATCTCACGGAAATCTTCCATCAGATCGTACGAGTTTCCGCACCCTGGCCAAATTGACATCCGTCGGTGAGGTTGATGGTCGTCCACTGTGGTCTTCATCTTCAACATTCGTTCTACCTTGACTAAACATTTTTTGCCAACGAAAAACTTGAGCTCTTGACATAACCTCCTGTCCAAAAGCCTTCTAAAGCTTACCTTAAGCTGTCGCCACATTTTCACCCAATTTAACGCAAAAAGAAATGCATACCGTTGCGCAATATTATGCGGTTCCATTTCCGTGACGAGAGACACAAACACGTGTTAACTTGTTACAGCACAACTCACGAATGAGCTGTTGCATCTCTGTGCCGCTTGGACTACAAGCACTTTATAGACCTAGGTCAAAGATATTGGGCCTACGCAAACCTGCAGGATTGCCACATCTTGCAAAGAAAATCAGTCTCATTACTTTGTCGCTCCTTATATAGTTAAAAGAGGGTTTCCAGACACTACGCCATCCCGCACCACACATTAATGGCTTGTGTGCAAGAACCTGCTGATAGCTATGCTCTGTCTTCGACAGCTAGTCATGAACTATAAAACATATTTCTTGGCATGCACTCGAGTTCGCATCAGTATACATACATAGTTTCTAAAAAACACAACTCTGTTGATGTACACTGATCATCCAAAACTTTACGACCACCAATTATATATATATATATATATATATATATATATATATATATATATATATATATATATATATGTCATCAGTTTTCTGACTAGTTTGATGCGGCCCTCCACGCATTCCTCACCTCTGCTAACCTCTTCATCTCAGAGTAGCACTAGTAACCTACTTGAATTACTTGCTAGATGTATCCTAGTCTCTGTCTTCATCTACAGTTTTTGGTCTCTACAGCTCCATTAGTACAATGGAAGTCATTCTCTGATACCTTAACAGATGTCCTATCATACTTTCCCTTCTCCTTGTCAGTGATTTCCACATATTCCTTTCCTCTAAGATTCTGTGCATAATCTCCTCATTCCTTACCTTATCAGTCCACAAATTTTCAACATTCACCTTTAGCACTACATCTCAGATGTTTCGATTCTCTTCTATTTCGCTTCTCCCACAATGCATATTTCAGTACCATACTGTAGGGAAGCAGCCTACTCACGCTTTAGTAAATTCACATCAGTTTCCATTGTGTGCCAGCCAGTCTGCTGTAACTAGCTCTGACGTCATAAATGTTGCGCAATACCTTAAAAATCAAGCAAATGACCTAAAACTTTTCTAGCATGTCAGGAATAATACTAAATTAATATGTGTTAAATATCAGTTCGATAACTTCAGCCATTTTCAAAATTTGGACGTTTTTCTAAAAAAATCATTGGCGCAACAGAAAAGAGCTAGAGACTTCAAAATTTATATTTAGATTCATCTTTCATAATGATTTAATAAAAACAGTACTTTGGATTTCACAAATTAAGATTTTAGTCGAAATTCATGATTTTGTGGTTTTCGTCTCAAAACTGAAGGAAGCAAGATAGATTAAGTAGGCTAATAAATAAGGCTAGGATGTTTAGATTTAAATAGGTTGGAGGTCCGCTATGACTATGAAGATGTGTAAAGTTTCTTTTGAATACCTATAAAATTATAGCGATAGCGGATCTCAAAAGGGCCAGTTCAGAGCTCATCTACTGCATGCAGTGTAATTTAATTACTTCTTTCGCCCAGAATATTTAACTTAGCCACGTCAAAATTTTATTATCAATACTTACCTGCGTGCTGAATGCACGTTTAAATTAAGAGCTTCTTCGGCCATCAGCAAAAGAAGCTATAAATTATGATGTAACTTGAAGTGGTGCGTTACTAGCCCAGCGGCTAGTCGGGAGAGCCGAAAAGATCAGGCGTTCCCTTCGCCGTCCGCACCGCGGGTTTATATATAAGGACGCTGCGCGAGGAAAGAAGGCCCCAGTTCTCTCCAGACGCTGAATGACACGCCATCTGTGTCGGGAGCCGCGTCGCATCAGTGTCACTGCTACAAACAGCCTCGGGTGCCGTATTAAGTTACTAGAGATACGCGGAACCATGAAAACATTTTATGTGAAGTGTTAATTCTGGTATGATTTTCGTTATCTAGCTTCAGTTTGCGTACTGTCGTATTTTCACGTGCCGTCGCGGGACAGACATTCTACCAAATATTTAGCGTGGCGTTTGATGAAATATTTTCATCAAATTATGGCGAGCATTCTTTTTAACATTTAATTCGGACATTTATAGTTGCATCAGCGCATTAGACTCTGAACTACTCTGTTAGTTAGGTTGTAGGGATACTTGTGTTTTTTATCAGTGAATTTCAGAATATACTCAACTATTTTGGAAAACCGTTTTTGATTAGAAATCCCGGACAATCTCCTAATTCCTCAGAGCTATAAGCTGCAGCTATAAGGGTATCTCAATTGAAGTGGGCACTAGGATCTCTAGTTACTGGCTCCATGTTTTATTAAATCACTTTCTGGGTGCCAAGAAGTAAATAGAGAGCCAGTGTTGAGAACGGCGAAAGACAGCATTAACAACATTCTAAAAGCCAGAAACTGATTCAATTTGCAAGCATTTATACAGTAGATTATTTTACAAACTCACCCGCTGCCCCACATATGGTGCATCGGCCGGGAAGTCAACTAAGTGAAAGTGATTTTAACTATTCGGATTCGCGAGTGAAATGCGACACGCAACTGAGTATAGAACAGTGAATGTGTTACGTGTGCATGTGGACGACGCAATTGGATTAACAACGCATCTGGATTGACGGAGCTGGCACTGAGTCTAGCGGTGCTGCCGGCATCGCGAGAAGCCAGTCTCGCCGCAACGCAGTCGTCCGCTGGAGCAGCCGGCGCAGAGCCTGCAATTGCGGGCCACGCAAATACACAACAGCCGTCGGAGAGCCGTCTGCAGTTCAACGTGCCACGTCGCATCAGGAATCCTGGTACGCCGCGCCGGCAACGCCATACGTCGTGCAGAAGGAACTAAGTTAAGTGAAAAGCTGTTAAAAATTTTACTAACCTGCACTAAAAGACTGTCGGCGATGGAACCGCCAAAAGAAACTGAGGTTAAACTTATATCAGAACCTATGTCTGTTGAGGGAACTGTAAATCCAGACAACGGTTCGAGTGTAAATATGCATGAGAGTAGTAATGTTAAGGTGAAACATGAAGTATTGTCTCCTGACAGTAGTGTGGGAAGGGGCAATGATTCAATAATAGAGACCCCTGTAGTAAAGCGGAAAGTAGAAATTGTAAATTTATTGGATGATAGTTTCTCTGATGAATTAAAAATGAAACAGTCATCAGAGATGGTAGAGTTTAAGAAGGAGAAGTTAGATATGACTAATCAGTCAGAAGTTTCATTTAGTTTTGATGATTCTGGTGTTGGAGCTAGTTTTTCGTCACCTGAGTGTGATAAAAAGCCAGCTAGTGAGCAACCCAAAGATGCTGGGGCTGTTGATCTAAATGTTATATTACAAGCAATAGCTGCCAGTCAAACAAATTTTAATATGCGGTTTGAGGCAATGGACAATAAATTAGAATCCAATAATGCTAAAATGTCAGCCAGTAATGCTAGAATGACAGCTGAATTAAAGTCTGAGATTGTGGCCAGCCAAACAAATTTTAATAAGCGATTGGAGGTAATGGACGATACCTTCCAGGCTGGTTGCAATAAGTTGAAAGAGGATCTAGACAGTTTGAATTATAAAATTGATTACAACCATGAGGATATTAAGAAAAAGGTTGCTCAACAATTTTTTGAAATGTATAAAACAGTAAAATCCGAAGTTGCTGAGGTTCGCAAGGACTTCCAAATGGAAGATGCGAAGCTGGAGCACAAGTTAACAGAAAAGATCGAGGCGGAGTCTGAACTGTGCTCAGATAGATTTAAAGATGTTAATATAAAAGTAAACATATGTCAAGCAGAAGTAGAAGCAATCAAAACTGACACTACTCATATTGTACAAAGAGTAGATAATGTTGAAATGAAAGTAGAAAATATCAGTACTAACATTGCTAACATTGAAAGTAAAGTAGCTTCAGTAACTTCTGGTAATGGTATTATACAACAAGTTGTAGCTGCAGACGCCGCTTTTATCGGGTGTCGGCAGTTCTTGCGGTTCGATCCAGATAAAAATATCCATCCGCTAGATTTCTGGAACGATTTTGAAGATGTGATTCCACCAACTTGGTCTGAACGAGAGAAAATCTCATTTGTTAGAAGCCATTTAGCAGGTGACGCCATGCGTTGGTCAGCTGATGTTATGTTAAAGTGTAAAACATTAGCGGAATTTAAAACAGCTTTTATTAATGAGTATTGGTCTAGCAATAAGCAAAATGAAGTGTTGAGAGAATTTTGGAGTGGAAAACGCTTCAATGCAGGCAAGGAATCAATTAAAGAGTTTGCTAGGTCATGGATTTCACGTTTGTCACATTTGGCGGAAAAGCTAAAACCAGAAATGATTATACTAGGTCTGGAAGCCAAACTGCCATGGTACTGGCAAACTAGAATTATATCAGCCCCTAGAAACAATCTTGATCGTTTCATTGAGTATTTGGAACGTGTAGAACGTGTTGCTGCCAATGAGGAGCAAGCACGTAATAACCGAAATGCCAATAACAATAATAGTAATTTTAGGAACGAGCAAAATGGCACTGTAAACATCAGAACAGTAGGTGTTCGCCATCCTAAGAGAGGTAGGAATTGGGGAAATAATTATCCGAACCAACAATGGCGTCCAAGGGATAATAATGTTGTTCCAAACAGAAATATGCATGTAAACAACAGTACGGAAAGTAATGCTGTGCCAGTCAACTATAATGAAACTAAAGGAAACAGCAGTAGGCCGAGGCAGGAAAACTAGTTCCCGTCTATGAGGACACTGGCGCTCACCAGGCGGTTACTTTTCCTAAGCCAGTAGTTAAGGGAATTGGTAAGACAGATCAGAATACTCAAACTGAACATGTGGATGAAGAGTCGGTAGCACCTAAGGATACAACAGAAATATTAGATCACTCACAGTATTTGATAGATACCGTGTTAGAGACGCTTTCTAAGTGGGAAGAGAAAGAGAAGGCGCAGCTGTGTAATGATAGGGAGGAGCTACAAAATACTGAATTGTCAGGTGAAGAAGCAGAAGACATTCATGCTTATATTTACGATGAGAATGATGTGCTCTTATCTAAAGTGCCTGTGCAGGATATTGATAATGTACTAATAGATTTAGGACAGGAGATAAGTAAGAATGTAGAGGGTAGGCTGTTGAGGGTCAATGAACCCAGTAGCTGTGACCAGTTGTCACTTGAGAAGGAAACCGACGATAATGGTGAAAGTTGTTTAGCTGTAACTAGTGTTATGCCCGGTCTGGAGGCGCAGAATCGCTCAGACTACAGTAATTTGGGTCATGTTCAGCAAACTAAATGTAATGAAGTCGTGCGGTGTTTCGATTTAAAATTAATAGACCGACAGGAAAAGGCAGCTGAAAATGTAATTCAGGAAACCCCTACACACTGTGACTTAAATGTAATGAAGACAGATGTCGATCACTTTAGTTGGAGACAAATCCAAAAGAACTACTAGATGAATTTGAGGAACCACCTGTACAACCTAGAATAAGCCACCCTATAATAATAGTGAATATGTTGGGTATCAATGTACGTTGTCTCTTAGACAGTGGAAGTGAGGTGAGTGCAATATCTCAGTCCTTCTTTGATGCATTACCTGGTAAAGACAAGCTTACAGTCATGAGGGTATGAGGACTAAGAATAATTGGTGCTACTGGCAAGGTTTCAAAAACGGTAAAGCAAGAAGCTTTACTACCCTTTAACATTAATGGTAATTTAATTGATCATCCATGTTTAATTGTAAATAATCTCAGTATTGAGGTCTTAATTGGCATAGATTTCTTGTCAAAATATCAGAGTGTTGTTGACTTTGACAGAAGCCAGTTAAAAATGGTCTTGCCAATAACCGGAGTAATTATAGTACCTTTTAGTGATAAACATGTAGTAACTGATCATGAAACTTGGGAACTGCCTATACGAGTTCTGAAAAATAGGAGGTATTGGGACGAGGATGTTAATCTTGGTACAAGTAAGCTAAACACAGAAGAAGAAGAAGAAGCAATTATTTTAGACAAGATAGAAGCTAAATTGCAGGAAATCGATAAAATTTCCGCCAGTCAGAAGGAAGAACTGAGACAGGTTCTAAAAAGGCATCATAAAGTATTTTCAGATCGACCTGGCAGATTCATAGGTAGCCAATGAATGGTGTAGGGAGGAGGTTGTTCTGTAACCTCTACACAGTGTGGCAGCTGTGCAGTCCCAGCTGTGTGAGATCTTCTTTCCTTTTCAGGTCTCACTCACTCTTCATCTTTTCTATCCACCTAAAACTTCTAACTCTTCTTTACAGCATTAAAGCAATGAATGCTGTAGGGAGGAGGTTGTTCTGTAACCTCTACACAGTGTGGCAGCTGTGCAGTCCCAGCTGTGTGAGATCTTCTTTCCATTTCAGGTCTCACTCATTCTTCATCTTTCCTATCCACAAAAATTTCGACCTCTTCTTTCCAGACATGAAAATTTTCTGTCATGGTTATCAAGCCATGAGTTATGTAACCATTCTATCCACCGATTACTGAAACAAAATACCTAATGTGACAAACCTAATAGTGACAAACAATAGAGAAGTATGACGTAATTAAGATAAAATGTATTTGAGTAACAAATATGTACAGAACCCTGGTAATATTGTAAGTACAAAGTGTTGTTTTATTGGAAATGGTCCCACAATAATATTTTTAAAAAATGTACAAATTCGTGTACAAACAGTATCTGAAGTGGTAGTGAAACCTAGTGTATGCATTAGAGCTAACTAAGAAATAGTAAAAGAGATTACTTAGTGTTAGGAAAAATATGCAGATAAGTTGTAAGATTACACTCACCTGGTGTAGCAAGGAATGGCAGTGTAATAGAATTGAGTAGTGTTTGTGGTTGAGACGTGAAGGACACGTCCCTGAAGTATTTATAAGGTTGGAGCTGGCCATTATTTTAGTGTAGTGTGTGACAGGATACACCTACACGTATTGAGGTTATGAGTTGGAGGCGTGAATGCGACCATAGGTACCCTTATGTTAGATGAGACAGAGCAGCTCATGGTGTCCTATAGGTTTAAGGAATTTAGCATTACGCTCGTCCATAATTACTTGATGCACGTTAGTAGTAGGTCTGAGAGAGACTACCTGAGGTTTCAGCGTCCGATCGAGTGGAAATGGATTGCCACGTGAGCAAACTAATCAGCTGCAATACACTATGAATATGAAATAAATGTGCTATCCTATGCTTTAAATATTAATAGAGTGAGTTTTAAATAAGTACATACACTAGCAAAGTAAATAAATAACATACTGACAGACGTGAAACATTATTTTAGCTCAGCATAAATACACTTCAAAGTAAGTAAGTACCTAATTGCAGATGTGGAACTGACAACAGCAGAGGACCAATAAGTGGATTTAGTAGTCAACTAAACGTAGTGTGTTTTGAACACTCACCACTGTACTATTACCAAAAGTTACTCACATGTACAAAGAAGCTGAGAAAACTACTAATCAAATATACTCATACTATCTCTAAGAATAAGGTAATAGAAGATGAGTCAGCTAAGTGAGTAAAATACAAATGTATCAGGAATGTACCGAGCATTGGTTCAGTGTTCCGGCCCAGAAATAAGAAATTCAGATTAAATATGATTTATGATTGTATGCCTTGAGCATAGATTTTCTCTAGTACGTGACTAACGGCGTTTTGAGCCATTTGTTTACCGATTTTATGACAATTAAGTAACCGCGAGATTAATACTGAAAAAGCTCTGTTAACTTTGTTCCCGCAACATACTGAAGGATAAAATGTATATATCCCCATTTCATTGTGACCCACCCTTAGAGATTAAGTGAACAGAGTCTGAGGCACTCTTTTTGTTTGTTCTACAGGACAAACCAGATAATGGCAGCCTGGTAGCTGCGTGAAAGCGTGGAGTGACTTGGACACAACTCACAGTGACCCCTCCCCTTTCCCCCATGTAATTTAGAGAGAACGTGAAGGACGCACACCATAGCAACTTCCCCTTCTCTACCCTGGTGAATGAAAGTGTAGGACGCCAGCCAAAGCGGCTACAACCACGTGTGTAAAAATTATTTGTGAACTTTCCTTTCAGGTTTAGAAAAGACTGCTAAGAGATAATCATCTGTTTATGTATCATGTTATTTTCTTTTAATTTGTGTATGTATTTAATGTATTTAATGGATCTAAGATTTTCATAATTTTTCAGTTTGTATGTGTTTGTTTGTCTAAGGCAATATGTATGCCAAAATATTTTATTGACTTTGCTTAAAATTTTGAGTAATGACATTGTTTCAAAGGCAGTGAACATGCCTACAATTTAAATAATTAATGTAGGTAATCAGTTTTCTTTAATGTTTCTACAGGTTTATATTTCAATTTTGATTTTTATAGGGAGTTAAACTGTACTCTTGCTTCCCTTTTTGTAATTAAATTTTTTTTTCATTCATTAACATTCATAAACAAAAAATTTAAGTAGAGGGTGCTGTAGGGAAGCAGCCTACTCACGCTGTAGTAAATTCACATCAGTTTCCATTGTGTGCCAGCCAGTCTGCTGTAACTAGCTCTGACGTCATAAATGTTGCGCAATACCTTAAAAATCAAGCAAATGACCTAAAACTTTTCTAGCATGTCAGGAATAATACTAAATTAATATGTGTTAAATATCAGTTCGATAACTTCAGCCATTTTCAAAATTTGGACGTTTTTCTAAAAAAATCATTGGCGCAACAGAAAAGAGCTAGAGACTTCAAAATTTATATTTAGATTCATCTTTCATAATGATTTAATAAAAACAGTACTTTGGATTTCACAAATTAAGATTTTACTCGAAATTCATGATTTTGTGGTTTTCGTCTCAAAACTGAAGGAAGCAAGATAGATTAAGTAGGCTAATAAATAAGGCTAGGATGTTTAGATTTAAATAGGTTGGAGGTCCGCTATGACTATGAAGATGTGTAAAGTTTCTTTTGAATACCTATAAAATTATAGCGATAGCGGATCTCAAAAGGGCCAGTTCAGAGCTCATCTACTGCGTGCAGTGTAATTTAATTACTTCTTTCGCCCAGAATATTTAACTTAGCCACGTCAAAATTTTATTATCAATACTTACCTGCGTGCTGAATGCACGTTTAAATTAAGAGCTTCTTCGGCCATCAGCAAAAGAAGCTATAAATTATTATGTAACTTGAAGTGGTGCGTTACTAGCCCAGCGGCTAGTCGAGAGAGCCGAAAAGATCAGGCGTTCCCTTCGCCGTCCGCACCGCGGGTTTATATATAAGGACGCTGCGCGAGGAAAGAAGGCCCCAGTTCTCTCCAGACGCTGAATGACACGCCATCTGTGTCGGGAGCCGCGTCGCATCAGTGTCACTGCTACAAACAGCCTCGGGTGCCGTATTAAGTTACTAGAGATACGCGGAACCATGAAAACATTTTATGTGAAGTGTTAATTCTGGTATGATTTTCGTTATCTAGCTTCAGTTTGCGTATTGTCGTATTTTCACGTGCCGTCGCGGGACAGACATTCTACCAAATATTTAGCGTGGCGTTTGATGTAATATTTTCATCAAATTATGGCGAGCATTCTTTTTAACATTTAATTCGGACATTTATAGTTGCATCAGCGCATTAGACTCTGAACTACTCTGTTAGTTAGGTTGTAGGGATACTTGTGTTTTTTATCAGTGAATTTCAGAATATACTCAACTATTTTGGAAAACCGTTTTTGATTAGAAATCCCGGACAATCTCCTAATTCCTCAGAGCTATAAGCTGCAGCTATAAGGGTATCTCAATTGAAGTGGGCACTAGGATCTCTAGTTACTGGCTCCATGTTTTATTAAATCACTTTCTGGGTGCCAAGAAGTAAATAGAGAGCCAGTGTTGAGAACGGCGAAAGACAGCATTAACAACATTCTAAAAGCCAGAAACTGATTCAACTTGCAAGCATTTATACAGTAGATTATTTTACAAACTCACCCGCCGCCCCACAATACAATGCTGAGCATCAGACGTACATTCTCAGAAATTTCTTCCTCATTGATGCTAGTAGACTTCTCTTGGCCAGGAATGTCTTTTTTGCCAGTGCTGTTTTGCTTTTGATATCCTCCTTGCTCCGTCCGTTATTCTGCCTAGGTAGCAGAATTCCTTAACTCCATCTGTTTCGTGACAATCAATCATGATCGTAGAGTTTCTCCGTGTTCTCATTCCTGCTACTTCTCATTAATTTAGTCTTTCTTCGATTTACTCTCAATCCATATTCTGTACTCATTAGACTGCTCATTCCAATCAGCAGATCATGAATTCTTCTTTATTTTCACTCAGGGTAGCAATGACCTCAGCGAAAATATTTTAATTCCACTCCCGAAGATTTCTTTCATTGCTTCTTCTATGTACGTATTGAACACTGGGGGCATAAGACTACATTCCTGTCTTACACCTTTTAATTTAGAGCACTTCGTTCTTGGTCGCCTACTCTTATTATTCCCTCTTGGCTCTTGTACATATTGTATATTACCCGTCACTCGTTATAGCTTATCCCTATTTGCCTCAGAATTTCAAACATCTTGCACCATTTTACACCGTCGAACGCCTTTTCCAGGGCGACAAATCGAATGAACGTGTCTTGATTTTTCTCTAGTCTTGCTTCTGTTATGAACCGCAACGTCAGAATTGCCTCTCTTCTGCCTTTGCCTTTTCTAAAGCCAAACTGAACACCATCTAGCGCATCTTCAATTTTCTTTTCCGTTCTTCTGTATATTAATGTTGTCAGCAACTTGGATGCATGAGCTGTTAAGCTGATTGTACGATAATTCTCGCACATGTCAGCTCTTGCAGTCTTTAGAATTGTGTGGATGATATTTTTCCGAAAGGCAGATGGTATGTCGCTAGACTCAAACAGTCTTCACACCAACGTGAACAGTCGTATTGTTGCAACTTCCGCCAATGATTTCAGAAACTCTGATGGAACGTTATCTATCCCTTCTGCGTTACTTTACCTTAAGTCCTCGAAAGCTCTTTTAAATTCTGATTCTAATACTGGATCCGCTATCTCTTCTAAATTGACTATGGTTTCTTCTTCTATCATATCAAACAAATCTTCATCCTCATAGAGGACTTCAATGTATTCTTTCCACCTATCTGCTCTCTCCTCTGCATTTAACAGTGGAATTCCCGTTGCACTCTTAATGTTACCACCGTTGCTTTTAATGTCACCAAAGGTTGTTTTGACATTCCTGTAAGCTGAGTCAGTCCTTCCGACAATCACTTCTTTTTCGATTTCATGACATTTTTCATACACCATTTCGTCTTGGCTTCCCTGCACTTCCTATTTGTTTCATTCCTCAGTGACGTGTATTTCAGTACTCTTGAATTTCTCTGAACTTTTTTGTATTTCACTCTTTCATCGATCAAATGAAGTATTTCTTCTGTTACCCGCGGTTTCTTCGTAGCTGCCTTTTTTGTACCTTCGTTTTTCTTTCCAACTTTTGTGATTGCTCTTTTTAGACATGTCCATTCATCTTCAACTTACTGCCTACTGAACAAATCGTTATTGCTGTATCTACATCCTTAGAAAGCTTCAAGCGTATCTCGTCACTCCTTAACGCTTCTGTGTCCCACTTCTTTAGTTATTGATCCTTCCTGACTAATTTCTTGAACTTCAACACACTGCTTTTACTAGTACATTGTGATCTGAGTCTATATCTGCTCCTGGGTACGGCTTTTCGTCCAGTATCTGATTTCGGAATCTAACTGAAATCTTCCCGTTTCACCTGGTCTTTTCCACGTATACCACTTCCTCTTCTGATTTTTGAACAGAGTATTCGCTTATACTAGTCGAAATGTATTACAGAAATCAATTAGTGTTCCTTCTCTCTCGATCCTTGTCCTAAGCCCATATTCTCCTGTAACCTTTTATTTTCCTTCTTTCCCTACAACTGCATTCCAGTTCTCCATGACTATAAGATCTTCGCCACCCTTTAAGTACTGTATTGTCCTATCAATATCCTCGTATACTTTATCTAGCTCTTCACCTTCAGCTTGCGATGTTGGCATGTGCAGCTGAAATACACTCCTGGAAATTGAAATAAGAACACCGTGAATTCATTGTCCCAGGAAGGGGAAACTTTATTGACACATTCCTGGGGTCAGATACATCACATGATCACACTGACAGAACCACAGGCACATAGACACAGGCAACAGAGCATGCACAATGTCGGCACTAGTACAGTGTATATCCACCTTTCGCAGCAATGCAGGCTGCTATTCTCCCATGGAGACGATCGTAGAGATGCTGGATGTAGTCCTGTGGAACGGCTTGCCATGCCATTTCCACCTGGCGCCTCAGTTGGACCAGCGTTCGTGCTGGACGTGCAGACCGCGTGAGACGACGTTTCATCCAGTCCCAAACATGCTCAATGGGGGACAGATCCGGAGATCTTGCTGGCCAGGATAGTTGACTTACACCTTCTAGAGCACATTGGGTGGCACGGGATACATGCGGACGTGCATTGTCCTGTTGGAACAGCAAGTTCCCTTGCCGGTCTAGGAATGGTAGAACGATGGGTTCGATGACGGTTTGGATGTACCGTGCACTATTCAGTGTCCCCTCGACGATCACCAGTGGTGTGCGGCCAGTGTAGGAGATCGCTCCCCACACCATAATGCCGGGTGTTGGCCCTGTGTGCCTCGGTCGTATGCAGTCCTGATTGTGGCGCTCACCTGCACGGCGCCAAACACGCATACGACCATCATTGGCACCAAGGCAGAAGCGACTCTCATCGCTGAAGACGACACGTCTCCATTCGTCCCTCCATTCACGCCTGTCGCGACACCACTGGAGGCGGGCTGCACGATGTTGGGGCGTGAGCGGAAGACGGCCTAACGGTGTGCGGGACCGTAGCCCAGCTTCATGGAGACGGTTGCGAATGGTCCTCGCCGATACCCCAGGAGCAACAGTGTCCCTAATTTGCTGGGAAGTGGTGGTGCGGTCCCCTACGGCACTGCGTAGGATCCTACGGTCTTGGCGTGCATCCGTGCGTCGCTGCGGTCTGGTCCCAGGTCGACGGGCACGTGCACCTTCCGCCGACCACTGGCGACAACATCGATGTACTGTGGAGACCTCACGCCCCACGTGTTGAGCAATTCGGCGGTACGTCCACCCGGCCTCCCGCATGCCCACTATACGCCCTCGCTCAAAGTCCGTCAACTGCACATACGGTTCACGTCCACGCTGTCGCGGCATGCTACCAGTGTTAAAGACTGCGATGGAGCTCCGTATGCCACGGCAAACTGGCTGACACTGACGGCGGCGGTGCACAAATGCTGCGCAGCTAGCGCCATTCGACGGCCAACACCGCGGTTCCTGGTGTGTCCGCTGTGCCGTGCGTGTGATCATTGCTTGTACAGCCCTCTCGCAGTGTCCGGAGCAAGTATGGTGGGTCTGACACACCGGTGTCAATGTGTTCTTTTTTCCATTTCCAGGAGTGTATATTGTTGGTGTTGGTTTGCTATCGATTCTGACAAGGACAACCCTATCACTGAAATGTAGCACACTCTTTTCCCTACCTTTCTATTCATAACGCTTCCTACTCCCGTTATATCATTTTTTGCTGCTGTTGATATTAAATCTGACCAGAAATCTTTTTCTTCTTCCTATTTCGCTTCACTTACCCCTATTATATCTATTTTGAGCCTTTGTATTTCCATTTTTCTAATTTTCTACAGCGTTCCACACCCCAACACGTAGAATATATTTCGTTGATTATTCAATCTTTTTCTCATGGTCACCTCCCCCTCGACTGTGCCCTCCAAAAGATCCGAATGGCGGACTATTTCGGAATCTTTTACCAATGGAGAGATCATCATGACACTTTTTCAATTACAGGCCACATGTCCTGGGAATAAACGTTATGGGCCTATATACAGCGTTTTCCATTGCCTTATGCATCCTCTTGACGTTGACCATTCCTGATTCTTCCGCCTTTAGGGGCATTTCCCCACCCCCCACCCCACCCCACCCCACAGTAGGATCCTTTGTAAACACAATATCAAGTGTGTTTTGTGTCCATCCAGCAAGATTTTTGGACTGGTGGGGAACGTTAAAGACGAACTGCGGCTACGGAAACAGGGATTTATAATATATCTTGTCAATGTGGGACGTCCTACATCGGCCAGAAGAAAAGAACAGTGGATACCAGATGCAAAGAACGTCAGAGGTACACCCTATTAAGACAGATGACGAAGTCAACCATTCCTGAACACTGTCTAGAACCATATCATGCCACGAATTATGATGAAACCAAGATTCTAGCACTGACTGTAACACCTATATCGATTAGAAGTAGGTTTATATTATTTAACTGTGTATCTGTGATTATAAAGTGTTTGTTCTTTCTTAGTTAAGGTCACTGATTTGTTATAGCAAATTTAGAGTTCGTAATATATATATTGAAAAAGCTAAATAATGTTTCAAATAATGGAATTTTATAATATACGTATGTTTATAAAGAAACATTGAATATCGGAAGCTGGTTCATGCTTAGGAAACTTGTATTGCATAACATAAAAGATGGTGGGAAGTCCTTCCGCAACGGAAGTGGCTTGGCGCGATGTAAAAGGTGGTTTTGGCGGTAGAACTGGGCGGCTCCTTGGTGTGAACGGTAGGCAGTCAGTGGCTAGCCATTGCTCGGTATACATCTAGGGTGCCGATGGAGGCATTTGGAAGCCGTTTTGCAAGTACACTACTGGCCATTAAAATTGCTACACCAAGACGAAATGCAGATGATAAACGGGTATTCATTGGACAAATATACTAGAACTGACTTGTGATTACATTTTCAAGCAATTTGGGTGCATAGATCCTGAGAAATCAGTACCCAGAACAACCACCTCTGGCCGCAATAACGGCCTTCATATGCCTGGGCATTGAGTCAAACAGAACTTGGATGGCGTGTACAGGTACAGCTGCCCATGCAGCTTCAACACGTTATCACAGTTCATCCACAGTAGTGACTGGCGTATTGTGACTAGCCGGTTGCTTGGCCACCATTGACCAGACGTTTTCAATTGGTGAGAGAGCTGGAGAGTGTGCTGGCCAGGGCAGCAGTCGAACATCTTCTGTATCCAGAAAGGCCCATACAGAACCTGCAACATGCAGTCGTGCATTATCCTGCTGAAATGTAGGGTTTCGCACACCTGAAAGGAAACGTCCACTGTTCAAAGTACCGTCAATGCGAACAAGAGGTGACCGAGACGCGTAACCAATGGCACCCCAGACCATCACGCCGGGTGATACGCCAGTATGACGATGACGAATACACGCTTCCAATGTGCGTTCACCGCGATGTCGCCAAACACGGATGCGACCATCATGACGCTGTAAACAGAACCTGGATTCATCCGAGTAAATGACGTTTTTCCATTCATGCACCAGGTTCGTCGTTGAGTACACCATGGCAGGCGCTCCTGTCTTTGATGCAGCGTCAAAGGTAACCGCAACCATGGTCTCCGAGATGATAGTGCATACTGCTCCAAACGTCGTCGAACTGCTCGTGCAGATGGTTACAAGACATTGCAAACGTCCCCGTCCGTTGACTCAGGGATCGAGACGTAGCTGCACGATCCTTTACAACCATGTGGATAGGATGCCTGTCATCTCGACAGGTAGTGATACGGTGCCGTTGGGATCCAGCACGGCGTTCCGTATTACCCTCCTGAACCCACCGATTCCATATTCTGCTAACAGTCATTGGAGCTCGACCAACGTAAGCTGCAATGTCGCGATACGATACACCGCAATCGCAATAGGCTACAATCCGACTTTTATCAAAGCCGGAAACGTGATGGTACGCATTTCTCCTCCTTACACGAGGCATCACAACAACGTTTCACCAGGCAACGCCGGTCAACTGCTGTTTGTGTATGAGAAATCGGTTAGAAACTTTCCTCATGTCAGCGCGTTGTAGGTGTCGCCACCGGCGCCAAACTTTTGTGAATGCTCTGAAAAGCTAATCATTTGCATATCGCAGCATCTTCTTCCTGTCGGTTAAATTTCCTGTCTGTAGTACGTCATCTTCATGGTGTAGCAATTTTAATGGCCAGTAGTGTAATTTTACCTCGGATGTGGATTTGACTGTTGCATAGTGCTCTCGGCAATAAGGAATGGCTCTAACAAGTTAAAAATCCGTCGGCAAGAAGAAATTGTAAAGAGCATTCAAACATCAAGAGCCGTGAGTACAGTTAGTCGCCACATCGCTTGCCACCACTACTTCACCAGTGCTCCACCAACGTCATGCATACAGATATGTATTTGAGCATGGACCAGTTGTGTGAGTGTTTTCAATAATAATCAAAGTGTTATAAACTTATATATATAGAACCATAGCTTTTATCCTAATCACGAACCTAAGCAGGATCCCCTCCTAAGTGTTCAGAAAACCGAGTATAGTGTTTCTGACGAAATTGTGATTTGTTTCTGTGTATTAAATATGCAAAAATTGAGTGCCAGACTGTTAAATGTTACTGTCTGAAATACCTCCTTCACAGATGATGAAAAAGGCACATAAGTTAATCTTATTTCAAACTTAATTTAGCCTTATTACTATCACGTACGATTTTAACCGAGATCAGTGTTGAATAATTTGCTTTGAAAATTAAAAACGTTAACTATTCCAAGTGAGACTAGGAATCAAATTTAGTGAATTGAATTTTCTACTGAAATAATCATAGAGTTTGACTAGTGATACAGTATCAGTTTATGGGTCCCCACCATGTTCTTCTCATATTAGAGAGATAATTGAATATTATAGCTACTAAAGAAATCTGATACATTTATCTGAATGGGAGTTTAAACAGTGTAATTGTTGCATTATTTAATTTTATTTCGGCTGGTCTCAGCGGAGGTTCGAGTCTTCCCTCGGTCATGGGTGTGAGTGTTTGTCCGTCGGATAATTTAGGATAAGTAGTGTGTAAGCTTAGGGACTGATGACCTTAGCAGTTAAGTCCCATAAAATTTCACACACATTTTTTTTTAAATTTTATTTGTGGTATTTATATGTCAGCTAAGTCAGAAACCTTTCCATGTCCAACTTTAATGCAGTGCTTCCTGCAGCACCACCTCAGTACTGAGTCACGTAATGATCGTGATTGCAACTGTTATTATCATGAGTGAGGTACAATTTTGGTTTCTATGACTACTGGTTTGTGCATTAATGGTAACTACTGCCACCCACAACTTCGATTGCCCTGTATTCGTGTGTATCCAGTGTGCTATTCAAAGGGAGTCTTAATGAAATTCGCTACAACAACTAATATTCAATTTTCTTAAACATAATATTTCAAATTAATGTGCCTAATTGGGCTGGCGACCGTTTATTGTTTCGTTCGTGTATGAACGTAACTACTTTCATTATCTCCAAAGTTAAAGCCTTTTTAGTTTTTTTCTATTAATCACAATATATTCAAAATTTCTGTCCTTAACCCTTTATCCACTAGACAAACATGTGGTCAAAATTAAAATTCGTCCCAGAGGGTAACATTGTTTTGTGTCATAGCAAGCGAGTGTTAAAGGCACCCAGATTTTTGGATAGTGTTATAACGCAATCGATTGAAAGAAAAGTGACTGATAATCTCATGAAGCGCGACATGGTGTTCCAGCTATGCAGACCCTGGGACCCTGCTCTGGAATAGTGAAAGGAGCAATGGGGACGGCTGCAGCACTGCACGAATAGTAGAACGGAAGGCATGGGTATGGAAAACGATCACCAGACAAAGTGCCAGGCGCAGTAGACTGAAGATTGAACGTCTGGGATAGGGTACGACAGGCGCGGAGCGCAGAGAGAACGTCCAGAACCGCAGTGGGCCGAATACGGAACGGCAACGCTTCAGCAGATCGCAGTGAGCGGGAGTGGACAGAAGGGGGAACGCCTGACACCTCAGACGGTAGTACTCCAACCGCACCAGACCGAAGGTGGAACACCCAGTAGCGGGTCTGGTGTGCGCGGACCACAGAGAGAACACCCAGAACCGCAACGGACTGGAAACGGCACGGCAACGCTCCAGAACACCGCAGCGAGCGAGTGCGGACTGCAGAGTTAACGCCTGCAACCGCCGGTGGAGGAGGAAGGCTACAGACATAAATAACGGACCAGGTCCACTCGAGGAGCAGGTTCAAGCCGTACCTAATGTAGGTTACGAACTACGTTACAGAAATATAGTGCAAGTACGACACTGATATCCGGCAGAATACCGGGAAAATCCTGAATTTCACATCTGACTCTATCTGGTGCCTGATGTAGACTACAAACTAACGGTTCGTAATTTACGAGAATTGTGTGACCTGTTCGTAGACGTATGGTGCTGCATATTTCCGTAGACCACCAAGGACCTGTCGAGTCCCTGTCACTCAGAATCGCTGATTTATTGTGTTCCGAAGGTGGATCAACCCGCTATGAACTTGGTGGTGAAAACGTCTTGGCACATTTGTATCTGTATCTGGGGTTATCTGGAAGCCAGGTGAAACGTAGCATCAACGTGACCAAGTTTCGGAAGTTCTACAACGTTTAATCATTAATCAATGTGTCTTTTCAACTGTATATGGTACACCCAAAGAAACCTATGGACTATGTTTCAAGCCGAATTGAAGTCATTATCCAGAACACTGTATCCCCTGAAGATGACAAATTTTTTGACCTATGCTCACTGTCAATAGGATTACCTAAAGTTTACATCCATGTTAGCAAAGTTCTTGTAGGTCAGAAAAGTTTTTATTGCTCCTGACATTCGGCAGTTACAATTCCCATTAACTCTTCCGTCGACACTGCCGTAAAAAATGCAACACCCTCAAGAACAAGGTCACTTTATTGACAACTGGGGTTACTGGGAGTTCATCATTATAGGAGCATATGATGACATATTCAGACAAAATGAAACACGCATGTCAGTGTAAAGGGTGTCTGAAAAGTCGCATCAACAGATAATGTATCCCGCTCTGGCGGCAACGCAGTCGCGTATTCTCTCACGCAAACGATCATGAAGATGCGAAATGGCATCTTGCGATAGACTGTTCCAAGTATCTTACGCATTTTATTGGATTTTGGCAATGGTTTTTGCAGGCGCTTAACAATGACTAAGTTCCTGCTTCATCATGTCCAATAAGTATTCGGTTAGCGAGAGGTCTGATGATACGGTTGCCAGGGCAGCTGTCGTATGGAACAAATAACACGTTCGGTCCCAGCAGCTGTATGTGCGTGTGCACTGTTTTGCTGAATAAACACATCACCTTCCTCTCAGAGAAATGGGAGTAGCAAGAGGATTACAGTCTGTCCAATGTAGTGGCTACTGCTTAATTTATCCTGCAGATACAGCAAATGTGACCGTCAGTTGTAACTGATGGAACCCCATACAATGAAATCTGAAACGGTACCTGTGTGTATTGGGCGAATGCACTCTGGAATAGGAAGAGATCTAAGATGTATACGTGATCGCCCATCACTTGCATAATCTAGTTTCACCATCTCTTCAGTCAGCACTTTCACGAGACCCCAGTGGTCATGCGTGGCGGTGGTGTTGTGTCAGTGGTTGCCTGGCCAAAGGCACGCTTGATGATGATAATCCAGGTGTAAGCAGACGGTTCCCAATGGTCCTTGATACCACAGCAGGTGCAACATGTGCCCAGATTTCTTCCCTGGATGATATTCAGTTGGCTCCCAAAGCTCGCACAATGGTTCGGTCTTGAAGTGCGTATGTTCTACGAGGATGTCCAGAACCCGTTCTACTGGTGTGGGAATGGTCCACACACCACTGTTGAAAGCAGAAACACACCACCAATACATTGCACCAAACGTGAACAGAAATCCACCCAGCCAGCTTCCCCCAGGCCCACTATGTGACACTGTTCAAATGGCTGAAACTGAACAGGAGTGTATACAGTCCATTGGGACACTGTTGTACCTTAGAAGGAATGTTAAAAAAACTCTTTAACTCTTAACTCATTCACAGCCTGCAGATTAAAAACAGAGGGTGCACGGACCACCCATTTGAGTGGCTTATAGCTGATGACCCTGACAAGAGAATCACTAACACTTAGAAATTACCTGTCCCTTTGAAAGTCAGACTGGAAGCAAGAGAGATCTGGAGAAATTGAATAAGAGTCTCTGACCGTTCTTTCAACCAACCTGTCGTCTTCTAAAGTTGTATCCCCAGACACAGCTCGTCGGTCGTGGGATCTTCTTCGGTGGAGGCTGCTATGCTGTCAATTCGAACATGTGATTGTGCTTTTTGCGGGATGCCACATACACAGGTTAGTCTCTTTATCTACAAAGGGCAAGATCTGTAATACTCACAATGATGGTTGGTGATACTTCTCATTAATGTATCCTGTTTGGTTATTATTCAGATATTCACACAATGACACTGTCTTTTACAACACTCGACATAGCTTTCTTAATTTTATGGCAATTTTTCCATCCAACTTCTGAAATATGATACACATGTCCGGCTCTCTGGAACACACTAGCAGGGTGAGTATTACATATTCACAACTACGTTACGCCCGATATAGAGTATAACATGTCTGGCTCTGAAGAACACCCGAAACAGAGATACGGCCCTACAGAACGCCCGAAACAGAGTGACTAGTGGAGCCGAAGTACTTGGTCTCCAAGGGGTGCCAAAGCGACCCGAAGGTGTCCGAAGCACTTCGGTTGCAATATCGTTACTCTTATGTTTTTCAAAACTAGTGAAACTTAATAATCAAAAATTTTAGACTCGTAGTGTAACCATGAGAGATTGTCATGCTAAAAACTGGTTTAAATACAACGGAAAGTATATAAATAATTAATAAGAGAAGATAGTTTTCGCGCCTGGCACCCGGACGTGCCAACCAATCAGAAGCAAGTTCAGTATACTTGTCGGACTCTCCCACGGGACTGGTACATGCTGTACCATCTGTCACTTGTGCCTCACCCCACTTTGTACCATATGCTACTTCACGTGTATCAAGCTGCAACAAGGCGAGCTTCTAGCAAAATAAAATACTGGCGGCCACAGCGAGGAATATGACACACTAAAACATCTCAGTACGCACGTATTACACACTGGTGCCACTGAACACAGCCCTTCAGGCAGTGCAATTTGGTTTCGTCATTTAGCGGTCTTGTTTCGTAACTTGTAAACCGCCAAATCTTTAAACATTTCAACTCCTACGTATAAAACAGCTTCAAACGTTAGATTACAAATGAGGTCAGTGCTATTTGACGTTAAGCATGTAAACGAGAAGAAGTTTGGTTGATACCCTTGGAATCCGCTAGGTAGGCAATCTGCAACTGGGACCAAGTGACCATGCACTAGGTTATCGTTTAGTAACGCTCCAGGTGTCTGCGAAAGGCAGTCACTCTGGCAACACTGGAAGCTATGTGGCAACGCTGTGTTGTTCTGTCTGTGTAGACCGATGTGTTTATCTCTTCCAGATGCCGAGTCCGATTTTTAGCTACGTAAGCCTACCACGTGATTTTTGAGAGCGTCAGCACTGAAGTTGTGGTTTTGTTGTGTGGCACGAATATAGAATACAGGAAAAGTTATGCCATCAGGTTCCACATTAAAATTGTGGAATCCACGAATGTGGCCTTCGAAAAGTTGAAACTGGTGTATGGGGAATATTCTTTATCAACAGCATAAGTTTTGTTGCTGGCGCACATCATTTTTGGAATTTCGAGAACACGTTGGAGGTGAACAGCGCTTTGGGACCTTCAACTTTAAAAGCCGACGAAAACGTCGACCGTGTGCTCGCTGTTATGAGATCAGACTAAAATTTAACAAAATGGATGATGGGTGACTTGTTAAACACTTTCACCGTGCAACAAATTTTGACTGAAGTTTTGTGCAAAAGATTTGTGCCAAAATGGCACCGAAAAACCTCATAACTAAATAGAAGGACAATCAAAGAAACGTGTGCGTTGGTGTTCTTGAGAGGATTGCCAATGACCACGAATGTTAGCACAGATGTGAACCCTGGATTTTTTGTACGATCCTGAGGAAAAGCAGCAAAGTGAGGAGTGCCGCACTGGGACATCTCCTCGATCGAAAAAAGCTCGAAAGATAAAATCAGGGATCAAAACAATTGTGATTTGCTTTTTTGACGGTAGGGGTATCATGCACAAAGAATTCCTTCGTCAAGAACAGACTGTCAACCAAGTGTTTTACGAAGGTGCTTTTGAAAGCCTCACGAAAACGGTGAATCGAATGAGACCAGAGATTGTAGACAAAGTGGATCCTGCGTCAGGACAATTCCGCATGTCACGGTTACTTCCATGATGGAATTTTTCACCTCAAAAGCAATTCCTATTGTTCCACAGGCCCTCTATTTTTCTGATCTGAGTTCTTATGAGTTTTTCTTTTCCCGAAATTGAAAAATCCTTAAAAGGGTGTCATTTTGAGACTCCAGAAAATATTCAGAAGAATGTTACCGATATGTTAAGGGCAATATCAGCTGAAGCCCTTCAGCGCTGCTGCCAAGACTGCGAACAACGACTCCACAGGTGTACAGCTGCCGAAGGGAACTACTTTGAAGGCGACAATATTGTTTTTAGAAAATAATAAAAACTTTGATAGACAAAATGTAAGTCTCATTACTTTTTTCACACACCTCGTAGACCAGTTTCCTCAATCGTTGCTTCATTTACTTGGACAACATTCCATCACCCTCGTTTTACTTCTTTTCAAGACCCTGCCAGTTTCGTTCAACTTACCTTTCAAGTCATTTGTACCCTGGACAGATTTACAATGTAATAGGTGTTGTGTCAGCTACTGTGGCAGTCAGCACTACCGCAAACGAAGTAGGAGAGAATTTGCTATGGCCAATGGCAGGAATCCAAAATTATCTATACATTAAACTTTCTGATTAATAGGACACTTTAATCCAAGAGAGGAAAGAAACATTACTTTTTATTATGAGGTGTGTTGAGGTGCTTCTTATATTTCCTACGAGCAATTTCATTTACACATTATTATTACTTGCAGGACGCAGGCTAAGTATCGTCTTCCTATTACTCAGTACTGATACTCTCGAAGTCCGCCGGCCAGCGATGGGCGGCTCGTTAAGAGAGCGTTGACAGGGGACACTAAACTCTACATCTACATCTACGTGGATACTCTGCAAATCTCATTTAAGTGCCTTCCAGAGGGTTCATCGAACCACCTTCACAATTCTCTATTGTTCTAATATCGTACAGCGCGCGGAAATAACAAACACATATTTCCGTACGAGCTCTGATTACCTTTATTTTCTCATGGTGATCGTTTCCTCCTATATAGGTTGGTGTCAACAAAATATTTTCGCATTCTGAGGAAACAGTTGGTGATTGGACGTTGGTGAAAATATTCCTCCGCATCGAAAAACGCCTTTGTTTTAATTATGTCCACCCCAAATCTTGTATCATTTCAGTAACATTCCCTCCCCTATTTCGCGATAATCCAAAACGTGCTGCCCTTCTTTGATCTTTTTCGATGTTCTCGTCAATCCTATCTGGTTAGGATCCCATACCGCGAGGCAGTATTCTAAAAGAGGACGAACAAGCGTAGTGTAGGCAGTTTCCTTAGTACATCTGTTACATTTTCTAAGTGTCCTGCCAATAAAACGCAGTCTTTGCTTAGCCTTCCCCACAACACGTTCTATAAGTTCCTTTTAATTGAAGTTGTTCGTAATTGTAATTCCTAGGTATTTAGTTGAATTAATGCCATTTATATTTGACTCTGTCTTCCTGGAGGTGTGGCGCTGCCCGCCCTTTCCGTTGGCGAGTGGGTCAGCGCCTTCTTGATGCCGTTCCGTGGCGCTGCATTGGGCGGTGTGCAGTCAATGCTTTAGGACTGCACAGTTGGCAAACTCACAATTATTGAAACTCCCTCGCAGATTAGAACTGCATGCCAGACTATGTGTCAAGTGTGGAACCTTTCCTTTGGTTGTTGTTGTTGTGGTCTTCAGTCTTGAGACTGGTTTGATGCAGCTCTCCATGCTACTCTATCCTGTGCAAGCTTCTTCATCTCCCAGTACCTACTGCAGCCTACATCCTTCTGAATCTGCTTAGTGTATTCATCTCTTGGTCTCCCTCTATAATTTTTACCCTCCACGCTGCCCTCCAGTACTAAATTGGTGATCCCTTGATGCCTCAGAACATGTCCTACCAATCGATCCCTTCTTCTAGTCAAGTTGTTCCACAAACTCCTCTTCTCCCCAATTCCATTCAAAAATACCTACTCATTAGTTATGTGATCTACCCATCTAATCTTCAGCATTCTTCTGTAGCACCACATTTCGAAAGCTTCTATTCTCTTCTTGTCTAAACTATTTATCGTCCATGTTTCACACCCATACATGGCTACACTCCACACAAATACTATCAGAAACGACTTCCTGACACTTAAATCTATACTCGATGTTAAAAAAATTCTCTTCTTCAGAAACGCTTTCCTTGCCATTGCCAGTCTACATTTTATATCCTCTCTACTTCGACCATCATCAGTTATTTTGCTCCCCAAATAGCAAAACTCCTTTACTACTTTAAGTGTCTCATTTCCTAATCTAATTCCCTCAGCATCACCCGACTTAATTCGACTACATTCCATTATCCTCGTTTTGCTTTTGTTGATGTTCATCTTCTACCCTCCTCTCAAGACACTGTCCATTCCGTTCAACTGCTCTTCCAAGTCTTTTGCTGTGTCTGACAGAATTAAAATGTCATCGGTGAACCTCAAAGTTTTTATTTCTTCTCCATGGAGTTTAATACCTACTCCGAACTTTTCTTTTGTTTCCTTTACGGCTTGGTAGGTAAAATAATTCGGAAAATAGGGGAGAGTTGCTGGTAAAAGTAAAGCTGTCGAGTGCGATCGTTGAACGTATATCCATAGCACAGTACGTAGTGCAAAAGGTAAAGGCTCTGCGTTCGAGTCCTGGTCCGACACAAATTTTTATCAAGAGGTGGTTTTGGTCAGCGCATACCCCGCTGCAGAGTGAATATTCAGTCTTAAATTGTATGACGACTTGGACTAATTAATTTACGAAATTCCTCATTGCTTTTCTAAGGGAATAGGATTCAATATTCATCTGAGAAGTCTCAGTCGTGACGCCGTCTTGTTATCAACGGCTCGAGCAGCCGGTGCAGACACCTTGGCAGCCACGCAGACTGGCCACAAGGCAGTACCGTCAGCTGGGTGGTGGATCAGCGGCCGCAGGGGGGCAGTCAGTGTCTTGCGAGCAGGGGGTGGTGGTGGCGTTGTAGCGGTGGGCTGGGGTGGGCAGATCAATACACAGGCAGCGGGCGGGCACATGCTGCTCTGTTAGCCCGCCGCCTCCAGGTGTCGCGGAATGAGGCTTTACCATAACCACGGGAGCCAAACACAGTGAATTACGTATCACAAAGGTCAAAAATTAACCAATGCCCACTACAGTAGTACAAGTATGCATGCATACTAGCTCTGCACTCGAAGAGATTGAAAAAGAGAGTCATAAGGTCAGAGAAGACTAAGTAAACATTCCAGAATTTGAATCAAGAACAGGCGCCAACATAAGCAACTCAGAAGCAACTTAAATGAATTAATAATTGCAAATCTTCCGATTGAAACTGAATACCAACTAGGTGCAATATCTCCATACTTAACAATCGTGTACAGCCCCTCGCTCGATGAGAGATCTATACCGAAACACATTCCATAGGTCACGCCAATTTCAAGAAAGGCAAAGGGAGTAATGCACTAAATTACACGCTCATATCGTTAGCGTCGATATGCAGCAGGATTTTAAACATATGTTTTGTTCGAACATTATGAATTACCTCGAAGAGAACGGTCAATTGACACACAGTCAGCACGGATTTCGAAAACGTCTTCCTTATGAAACACAACAAGCTCTTTAGTCACACAAAGTCTTGAGTGCCATTGACAAGGGACTTCAACTTAGTTCCGTATTTCTAGATTTCTAGAAGGCTTTCGACAGGGTACCTCAAGCCTAGTTTACACGACGACATGGATTGCGCCACTCGTTCCGTGGAATGAGTTGCACGCAAGTGGTTTCACATATAACTGTAGACACGGCGACACCAGTGTATATTTCAGTTTTGTCGTTTTGTGGGTCCCTGAGTCGTGTCTGAAATGAAAGTTTTGGCAGCTGCACGTCGTACGAGTTGTGATGGAGTTAAAGCCTGTTGCATGGAATCGCTCTATAAGAAAAAAATAAGAAACGTGATTCGATTCATGACTGGATTAAGAAAAGACGTCAGTTCGGTTGCTCAGCATCCTTGCTGAAATAATTTATAGCGGAAGATCCAAGAGGTTCTTTTAATTGTCTTACAATGTCACCAGAACTGACCACATTTCTTCTAAATAGTGTTATCTATTCGATAAGGAATAAAGGTACTATAACGCATGAAGCACTGTCGCCAGAACTGAAATTACGTATCATATTGCGCACATTACAATCTAGAACACTCGGCATGCTATAAGACACGGTTTTAGTTTGATGATGACGCTATTTCATTAACACCCATAATTATTAACATTAACTGTAATAATTATTGACATTAGCAACAATAATTATTCGAAGCAGGCCGCATTAAGAAGAGAATGGTTTGCAAACTACTCTCTTGAAGATAGATCTGTACCGTCGAAGTATTTCAAAATTCTGACAAATGTGAATGGGGAGCACTGCAGCGAAGTTTTAAATAGATGAGTATTGAACAAAGAATGCAGCTTCTTCAATTTGTATAGCCTTCCCTCCTGTCAACAATATTCCTTAACAAAGAGTTGGCCAACTCTAACGATGGGGTTTTTAGTCTTGTAGACGAGAGCATTGCCACAGCTAGTATTACACTTGCTTGTATTTTTCTTAATCCAGTCGTGCATTTGCTCCTAACTCAATAAATTTCGTCCTGCAACTCAGATATTGTCAAATCATCTATATTATGATGGCACCTGACGGTCTCTGTGCAGATATATGTTGCTTATTTTCATAATCAGCATCACTGAAACCCTACAAACGCCTATGCAAAGCATGGATAGCCAAAAAGCGAACGTTATTCTCCGTACCTCACTTCGTATTTCAGTTTGTCTACACTCTTCGAACACACATAACCTCAAAACTCATGCAACTAGTGTCGCCAAAGTTGGAACACGCAGAAAGTGTTTAGTTTCACCAACCAGTTGCGCAAGCGCGCGGCGCGCATGCGCAGTGGCCGGTAGCGCAGTTGCCTGCAACCTAGTGTCGTCGTGTAAACCAGGCTTCACAAGCGGCATGTTATGAAATTATGTGCTTATGGAATGTCGTCTCGGTTATGCGACTGAATTAGTGATTTCATGTCAGAGAGGTCACAGTTCGCAGTAATTAGCGGAAAGTCATCGAGTAAAACAGCAGTGATTTATATCGTACTCCAAAGTAGTGATGTAGCCTCTATGGTGTTCATCAACCACAAAAACGGTTTGGATGACGATTTGAGCAGCTGTCATAGATTGTTTGCAGATGTTGCTGTCGTTTTATCATCTAGTAAAGTCATCGGAAGATCAAAACAAATTTCAAAATGATTTATAAAAGGTATCTGATGGTGCGAAAATTGGCAATTAACCCTAAATAAAGAATAGTTTGAGGTCATCCACATGAGTGCTGAAACAAATCCGTTAAACTTCGGTACCACGCTAAATCAATCAAATCTAAAGGCTGTAAATTGAACGAAATAGGTAGCAATTATAATTACGAACAGCTGATATTGGAAAGAATACATAGAAAATGTTTTGGTGAAGGCGAACCAAAGACAGCGATTTATTGGCGGAAGGTGCAACAGATCTAGTAATGAGACTGCGTCCACTACGCTTGTCCGTCCTCTTTTGGAGTACTGCTGCGCGATGTGGGATCGTTACCAGATAGGATTAACGGTGTACACCGAGAAAGTTCAAAGAAGAGCATTTCGTGTTATTGAGAAATAGAGGAGAGTGTGTTACGGACATGACACAGCATTTGAGTTGACTTAATTAAAACAAAGGCGTTTATCGTTGCAGAGGAATCTTCTCACGACATTTTAATCACCAACTTTCTCCTCCGTATACAAAATATTTTGTTGATGATGACCTACTATGGTGTATCAATGTACGCAGAACTCTAATTTTCCGTGCGCCGAATTGATATTGTGGTGAACGGCATTTACCGATTGCGGGGATCGGACATTTCTGTGCTACGAACGTAATTCTGTGTCTTAGCGAACCACAGATATGTTTTGTAGACTCTTTGTTAAGAAAATGGAGACATAGGACGTGTGAGAGGAGCAGAGAGATTGTATTGTTGTGAGAAGCCATTAAGGTATATAGTAAATGTACAAATAGTGTTTTGCACAAAATAGAACCCTATAACTAACATCAAGTATTCAAGGTGTGTTTATCTCCATACCGAAATTAGTTAATAATCACGGTACAGATATTGCGAGACGTAGATCGCTCGGAGGTGAAGTTAGGGAACGATAGTACAAACCTGCATTTTCCACGGTCATAATTCGTCGAGAGATTATCTCCGAATTGATAAACGTTAACTTGCTAAAGTGTTGGACCTATCATCCAGATTCATCAAATAACATAGCACACAGTTGTGCCGAACGATCTCCGTAGCATTAAAGGTTTTAGAGATTTCAGGCAGAGCAGATAACGACGAGGAATGTCCACGAGATCGCCGCTGCGGAATACACCTCTACATCTACATCTACATCCATACTCCGCAAGCCACCTGACGGTGTGTGGCGGAGGGTACCCTGAGTACCTCTATCAGTTCTCCTTTCCATTCCAGTCTCGTATTGTTCGTGGAAAGAAGGATTGTCGGTATGCTTCTGTGTGGGCTCTAATCTCTCTGATTTTATCCTCATGGTCTCTTCGCGAGATATACGTAGGAGGGAGCAATATACTGCTTGACTCTTCGGTGAAGGTATGTTCTCGAAACTTTAACAAAAGCCCGTACCGAGTTACTGAGCGTCTCTCCTGCAGAGTCTTCCACTGGAGTTTATCCATCAACCCGTAACGCTTTCGCGATTACTAAATGATCCTGTAACGAAGCGCGCTGCTCTCCGTTGGATCTTCTCTATCTCTTCTATCAACCCTATCTGGTACGGATCTCACACCGCTGAGCAGTATTCAAGCAGTGGGCGAACAAGCGTACTGTAACCTACTTCCTTTGTTTTCGGATTGCATTTCCTTACGATTCTTCCAATGAATCTCAGTCGGGCATCTGCTTTACCGACGATCAACTTTATATGATCATTCCATTTTAAATCACTCCTAATGGGTACTCCCAGATAATTTATGGAATTAACTGCTTCCAGTTGCTGACCTGCTATTTTGTAGCTAAATAATAAGAGATCTATCTTTCTACGTATTCGCAGCACATTACACTTGTCTACATTGAGATTCAATTGCCATTCCTTGCACCATGCGTCTATTCGCTGCAGATCCTCCTGCATTTCAGTACAATTTTCCATTGTTACAACCTCTCGATACACAACAACATCATCTGGAAAAAGCCTCAGTGAACTTCCGATGTCATCCACAAGGTCATTTATATATATTGTGAATAGCAACGGTCCCATGACACTACCTTGCGGCACACCTGAAATCACTCTTACTTCGGAACACTTCTCTCCATTGAGAATGACATGTTGCGTTCTGTTATCTAGGAACTCCTCAATCCAATCACACAGTTGGTCTGACAGTCCATATGCTCTTACTTTGTTCATTAAACGACTGTGGGGAACTGTATCGAACGCCTTGCGGAAGTCAAGAAACACGGCATCTACCTGGGAACCCGTGTCTATGGCCCTCTGAGTCTCGTGGACGAATAGCGCGAGCTGGGTTTCACACGACCGTCTTTTTCGAAACCCATGCTGATTCCTACAGAGTAGATTTCTAGTTTCCAGGAAAGTCAGTATACTCGAACACAATACGTGTTCCGAAATTCTACAACTGATCGACGTTAGAGATATAGGTCTATAGATCTGCACATCTGTTCGACGTCCCTTCTTGAAAAGGGGGATGACCTGTGCCCTTTTCCAATCCTTTGGAACGCTACGCTCTTCTAGAGACCTGCGGTACCCCGCTGCAAGAAGGGGGGCAAGTTCCTTCGCGTAGTCTGTGTTAAATCAAGCTGGTATCCCATCAGGTCCAGCGGCCTTTCCTCTTTTGAGCGATTTTAATTGTTTCTCTATCCCTCTGTCGTCTATTTCGATATCTACCATTTTGTCATCTGTGCGACAATCTAGAGAAGGAACTACAGTGCAGTCTTCCTCTGTGAAACAGCTTTGGAAAAAGACATTTAGTATTTCGGCCTTTAGTCTGTCATCCTCTGTTTCAGTACCATTTTGGACACAGAGTGTCTGGACATTTTGTTTTGATCCACCTACCGCTTTGACATAAGACCAGAATTTCTTAGGATTTTCTGCCAAGTCAGTCCATAGAACTTTACTTTCGAATTCATTGACCGCCTCTCGCATAGCCCTCCTCACACTACATTTCGCTTCGCGTAATTTTTGTTTGTCTGCAAGGCTTTGGCTATGTTTATGTTTGCTGTGAAGTTCCCTTTGCTTCCGCAGCAGTTTTCTAACTCGGTTGTTGTACCACGGTGGCTCTTTTCCATCTCTTACGATCTTGCTTGGCATATACTCATGTAACGCATATTGTACGATGGTTCTGAACTTTGTCCACTGATCTTCAACACTATCTGTACTTGAGACAAAACTTTCGTCTTGAGCCGTCAGGTACTCTGTAATCTGCTTTTTGTCACTTTTGCTAAACAGAAAAATCTTCCTACCTTTTTTAATATTTCTATTTACGGCTGAAATCATCGATGCAGTAACCGCTTTATTATCGCTGATTCCCTGTTCTGCGTTAACTGTTTCAAATAGTTCGGGTCTGTTTGTCACCAGAAGGTCTAATATGTTATCGCCACGAGTCGGTTCTCTGTTTAACTGCTCAAGGTAGTTTTCAGATAAAGCACTTAAAAAAATTTCACTGGATTCTTTGCCCCTGCCACCCGTTATGAACGTTTGAGTCTCCCAATCTATATCCGGCAAATTAAAATCTCCACCCAGAACTATAACATGGTGGGGAAATCTACTCGAAATATTTTCCAAATTATCCTTCAGGTGCTCAGCCACAACAGCTGCTGAGCCAGGGGGCCTATAAAGACATCCAATTACGATGTCTGAGCCTGCTTTAACCGTGACCTTCACCCAAATCATTTCACATTTCGGATCTCCTTCAATTTCCTTTTATACTATTGCACTTCTTATCGCTATAAACACGCTTCCCCCTTCATTGTCCAGCCTGTCTCTGCGGTATACATTCCAATCTGTGTTTAGGATTTCATTACTGTTTACGTCTGGTTTCAGCCAACTTTCTTTCCCTAGTACTATATGGGCGTTGTGACCGTTTACTAATGAGAGCAGTTCTGGGACCTTTCTATAGACGCTCCTGCAGTTTACTATTAGCACATTAATATTGTTATTCCCTGTTGCATTTTGCCTACTCCTACCTTGCCGTGTCTCATGAGGCGTCTTGTCGGGCCTAGGGAGGGAATTCTCTACCCTAAAAAACTCCCATGTGCACGCCACACGTACTCCGCTTCCCCTGTAGCCGCTTCCGGCGTGTAGTGCACGCCTGACCTATTCAGGGGGACCCTACATTTCTCCACCCGATAGCGGAGGTCGAGAAATTTGCACCCCAGATCTCCGCAGAATCGTCTGAGCCTCTGGTTTAAGCCTTCTACTCGGCTTCAAACCAGAGGACCGCGATCGGTTCTGGGAACGATACTACAAATAGTTACCTCTGATTCCACCCCGCGAGCGAGGCTTTCCGCCTTCACCAATTCCGCCAACCGCCTTGCTCTCCTGTGGTATTTAAAACGAATTATTTATATTTTCCAGGTTTTCAGGAGAGTAAAGATAAAATGAAATAAGGAACTAAGCTAAACCAACTAAAAACAATAACTAGACGAATAATTAAAATAAAAGCACACATGAAGAATATTTATTAATAATAATGAATTTTTTAATGAACTAACGAATAATAGTATATTTAACTACATAGTAAGAAACGATAATTATAAGAAAATGAGAGAAACCCGGGGTGAAAGACTTTGGTGGTTTTTTTTCCGTGCACTGTTCTACATGGGAATAATTGAGAGCAATTGTGAAGGTGGTTCCATGAACCCATTGCGATGCTCTTAAGCGTGATTTGCAGAGTGTCTGTGTAGATGTAGATGTAGCAAATTAAGATAAGGCAAATGAAGCTGATAACAACTGTAGATTTAGAGCAGTGGTCGTCAAACATTTTCTTCAAGAGCCAATAATGACTCTGTGGTTTGACACCCCAGGAAACATATGTACCGATCTTTTTACTAATCGATAATACATATGTTAGTACGTTATGAGCCTTCAATAGGCTAACCACAGTAAGGGTGCGATAAATTGGCCGTACTGGTCGTTAAAAGTCGGCACAATTACACTTCATGTCGACTGTTCTGTACTTAAGAATGCTGCCACGCTCAGCGACCCCCGAGTTGTGACTCTGTAATCAATTGCCTGACGAAGTGTCGTTGTGTGTTCTGTGTGAGCGGATGAGTAATTAATAATAGTAACTGTACTTATATTGAAATGCAATGTGAGACATGGCCACAAACGCATAATAAATGTTTTGAATATCATAATGCCTTAATTTAATTTCATATTACTTGCTACAAATATAATCTGCACATTGGTGTTGCCGTGTCTGTAATGCATATTCACAAATCCATATTCCTTGTGTGAAAATTTATACCACAGCAGCTAATCGGCACGCTCCTGAGTTGTCAACACTGGAAGATAAACAAAAATACACTCCTCCTCTCACATCCTGTAAGCTTACAGTAGCCCCTCTGCCCCAGACAGCCGGCCGAAGTGGCCGTGCGGTTAAAGGCGCTGCAGTCTGGAACCGCAAGACCGCTACGGTCGCAGGTTCGAATCCTGCCTCGGGCATGGATGTTTGTGATGTCCTTAGGTTAGTTAGGTTTAACTAGTTCTAAGTTCTAGGGGACTAATGACCTCAGCAGTTGAGTCCCATAGTGCTCAGAGCCATTTTTTGCCCCAGACATAAGTGCCCGACTTTGCTTAGCTATGGACAGAATTCTCAAACAACAATGGAACTTAAGCAGTTCTTAAAATAGTACTTTCTCTGTAAGTGTTTTTGTTTCTTACAGACAATGAGGGGAAAACAACGTTCTTAGGAAGCTCTAAAAGTTATTTGACGTGTTTGGACACGGCTGTTAGTTGCGAGGTGCAAATATTACAAAATACTACTGAGAACTGCGGGACATGTGAACAGTCGTTTCGGGCCACATATGACCAACGGGCTGCAGTCTCACGACTGCTGATTTATAGAAATCATTTTAAGAGAGGAAATGGAAAACATTCTATGTGTCAAATCTGTTATTTGTCACGAGAATGAAGAGACAACATATCCCTGTTTCTGATTTCTATCCAAAATATTGAGAAGGTGTTCTGAAAATACAGAACTATGCTGCTCACCACATCACCGCAAAGAATGTCGAGACAAATCAGGAAATAAATACGTTATGAAGAACGTCATAAGTGCCATATCAGGAAAGTGTCAGGTTGCAAATGCCAAGAAGGAAGATCTTACAAGTTGATTCTTGCATAGAAGAAAACAGCAACGAACCACTGGTAGTACTGCTATTTATATTCGCAAACAGCAAACCGATAGGTTCATCTACTGACAGTTGTTTGTGTTTATATTTACAGTTGTTTTGTATACATTAGTAGTTGCCTATAGTTGTTCAGTAACTAATGTAAACAACAACAAATGTAATATGAATGTGAACAGCTGTCAGAAGATGAATGTGTCGGTTCGAAACCAGTAACCATTAATGACAGCATTATTAGCAGTGGCTGCTTGCTGTTTTCTTCTTAACGAGAATCAATTTGTAATTAGCACACTGGCACGGTCTAAAAATGTCACTTTTCGGCAAAATAGTGATAAGAAAATTTTTGTTCCACTATGTTCTGTTGTGATATTACAAGCACAGAAATGCAGCACTACGTTTTTTAAGTAGCACAACTGCACACAGCTAAATCCACTTCCGACATCTTTGAAATGTTGTAACTTGTGAGGTAACGGGCGAGTTGCGGCGCCCTGAAAGTATTCTAAGTTCGGAGTTGTCATGGCTGCATGGGCCGCTTGGGGCGGGGGGGGGGGGGGGGGGGGGGTCGTGAAACCATCATGTCACACATTTCACAGTTCATATACACTCCTGGAAATTGTAATAAGAACACCGTGAATTCATTGTCCCAGGAAGGGGAAACTTTATTGACACATTCCTGGGGTCAGATACATCACATGATCACACTGACAGAACCACAGGCACATAGACACAGGCAACAGAGCATGCACAATGTCGGCACTAGTACAGTGTATATCCACCTTTCGCAGCAATGCAGGCTGCTATTCTCCCAAGGAGACGAACGTAGAGATGCTGGGTGTAGTCCTGTGGAACGGCTTGCCATGCCATTTCCACCTGGCGCCTCAGTTGGACCAGCGTTCGTGCTGGACGTGCAGACCGCGTGAGACGACGCTTCATCCAGTCCCAAACATGCTCAATGGGAGACAGATCCGGAGATCTTGCTGGCCAGGGTAGTTGACGTACACCTTCTAGAGCACGTTCGGTGGCACGGGATACATGCGGACGTGCATTGTCCTGTTGGAACAGCAAGTTCCCTTGCCGGTCTAGGAATGGTAGAACGATGGGTTCGATGACGGTTTGGATGTACCGTGCACTATTCAGTGTCCCTTCGACGATCACCAGTGGTGTACGGCCGGTGTAGGACATCGCTCCCCACACCATGATGCCGGGTGTTGGCCCTGTGTGCCTCGGTCGTATGCAGTCCTGATTGTGGCGCTCACCTGCACGGCGCCAAACTCGCATACGACCATCATTGGCACCAAGGCAGAAGCGACTCTCATCGCTGAAGACGACACGTCTCCATTCGTCCCTCCATTCACGCCTGTCGCGACACCACTGGAGGCGGGCTGCACGATGTTGGGGCGTGAGCGGAAGACGGCCTAACGGTGTGCGGGACCGTAGCCCAGCTTCATGGAGACGGTTGCGAATGGTCCTCGCCGATACCCCAGGAGCAACAGTGTCCCTAATTTGCTGGGAAGTGGCGGTGCGGTCCCCTCTGGCACTGCGTAGGATCTACGGTCTTGGCGTGCATCCGTGCGTCGCTGCGGTCCGGTCCCAGGTCGACGGGCACGTGCACCTTCCGCCGACCACTGGCGACAACATCGATGTACTGTGGAGACCTCACGCCCCACGTGTTGAGCAATTCGGCGGTACGTCCACCCGGCCTCCCGCATGCCCACTATACGCCCTCGCTCAAAGTCCGTCAACTGCACATACGGTTCACGTCCAAGCTGTCGCGGCATGCTACCAGTGTTAAAGACTGCGATGGAGCTCCGTATGCCACGGCAAACTGGCTGACACTGACGGCGGCGGTGCACAAATGCTGCGCAGCTATCGCCATTCGACGGCCAACACCGCGGTTCCTGGTGTGTCCGCTGTGCCGTGCGTGTGATCATTGCTTGTACAGCCCTCTCGCAGTGTCCGGAGCAAATATGGTGGGTCTGACACACCGGTGTCAATGTGTTCTTTTTTCCTTTTCCAGGAGTGTATTTTCGCAAACAGCAAACCGATAGGTTCATCTTCTGACAGTTGTTCGTGTTTATATTTACAGTTGTTTTGTATACATTAGTAGTTGCCTATAGTTGTTCAGCAACTAATGTAAACAACAACAAATGTAATATGAATGTGAACAGCTGTCGGAAGATGAACGTGTCGGTTCGAAACCAGTAACCATTAATGGCAGCATTATTATCAGTGGCTGCTTGCTGTTTTCTTCTTAACGAGAATCAATTTGTAATTAGCACACTTGCACGGTCTAAAAATGTCACTTTTCGACAAAATAGTGGTAAGAAAATTTTTGTTCCACTATGTTCTGTTCTAAATCCACTTCCGACATCTTTGAAATGTTGTAACTTGTGAGGTAACGGGCGAGTTGCGGCGCCCTGAAAGTATTCTAAGTTCGGAGTTGTCATGGCTGCATGGACCGCTTGGGGGGCGTGGGCCGATGGCCGGCCGACCACATGGTGCTGGACATTGGCCGAAGCAAGAGGGGTCCAGCAGCGGCGTGATTGTGAATTCCATGGTGACGCTGTGTCGATGAAAGCGACTTGTATGCTGAGAGTGCCAAAGATGGCGGACTCTGTGAAACCATCATGGCAGACATTTCACAGTTCATATAGAAATTAATAGTAGCTACATGAATCATGATACCTCAAAAAGTAACATGTACGTTACCATTATTTGCACTACGATTCTGATGGTGTAATCAGATTTTCAATATCTTTATTAGTTTAAAGTTTCGTATCTGATTGTAAATTATACAAGTAACACTCAGCAATGAATTTCCAAAATCCAAACCCTTAACGCCGGAAATGCATATCCTCCTATTTCCATCTATTGTACTGTAAATTTTTTCCTTATTTTGTTACCTGAATATATGACATTTCTGTGCCTTTATATATTGTAATTGTTTTACTATTTGTATATATATATTTATGCATTTATGTCGATGTATAATTGATTTGTTGTGTAAAGATTATTTGTATTTATACGATGGGTCTGGCCTAGGGAAAACTATACTATCGAACGAATACATCGATAGGTCGTGTGGAGAACGAAAGTGTTTAGGATCTTTGGTAGTGTTAACTCTGTCGCGTGGAGCGTCTGGCTGGAGTAGCGAGTGGAGCAGGTGTGTTGTGTGACGCTCCCGCGAGTTGCCGCGCTTTCGGGGTTTGGCAGCATGTAATTGCGCTCGACTTGCGATGATAGTTTCTGACATGGTGTCGCGGACGGGAAGCATTAGCTGGCGCACATCAAGAGCCCGTTTCGTCTGGTGACCGTGTCGAGAAGAAGGCGCGCCAACATCCTGCTTCTGCAACAGCGACGGCCGACAATGAGTGACTGTCGCCACCTCCTCCATCGACGATTTCAAACCTTCAATCAACCAACAAGGAAGACTAAAAGCACGTAAAGTTTCAGAACTGTATGGCAGACAGCTTTTCAAACTGTTGCATTTGCCTTGCAAAATTACAGCAACTTAGCATGAACTTTTGTTGCTCATTGTCCCAATTGCATTACCAAGCAGGGTCCCTTCCTTTTCCGAAATGAACCCGAGTGTCGTTGAAATTCAGACGCCAGCATTAAAGTACAATCATTCCATTTCACTGCTTTAATTTCTAAGTTCAGTTTAAGTATTCATAGCTGGCTACAATATTTAGATTACGCAAGTACAAATTAAGAGTGCGAGTTTTGTTACCGTATTTTAGCTTACCTGTGACTGCAGCTCAGCTTGGTACGTACTAAATTTTACTATTGTTAATTGTTCAGAATCATTTAATTCAAGTTCAAAGCTAAATCTCTTATTTCTAAATTGCGTAGATTCAAGAAGCTTTTGAAATGATTGTTGAGGTAGTCCAAGACTAACCGTATTTTACTGAATTTCGATGTGCTTAAGAAAGAAAGCTTCTTATTAATTTCAGTCACTAAATTAACTTTCAGTTTTCCGGTTTTCTTAATTCTTTTGCTAAATTAAGTCAGAGTGCAGCGGAAGTTATTACTTCTGACAAACTTTCAGTTTTCACACTACACGTGTCAACCTTCAGTTGCCACGCTTCTGGTGCTAATTATATGTGTAATTACCTTTCTTTTTCAGTTACTATAGTAATTGTCCTTAGGACTCGCGACCGTAATTTCCCCCGAATCTCAAATATCTAATTACCGCTAGTTAATTGTTAACGTAACGGCCGCACATTTGCTTTCTTCATTAACTTTACCCCTTTTCAAAATTAATTTCCAGCAGTTTCATTTGCATTTTTCCTTTCATTTAGATGTAACCCTTTCCTCCCTGTTTACCGACAGATTAACTTCGGTGACGATTGCTTTTCCCAAATTTCCATTAGGTACACGCGGTTTAATTTTTCACTGTCATTAAGGTCGACAAGTGAGGGGGAGGTTACAAACCGTTCATCCAATTTCGTCGATAGACGTGTCTTTAGAAAGCTGTTAGCGTAAACCTACATTGGCGTAAATTACAGGCATGTAACGTGAGTAGTACATGAGTTATTGGAGGTCAAGTGGCTGATTACTATCGATCGCCTCAGGCCGTAAGTATACCACAATTACACGAAAAAACGGTATCAGCATGCTTATAAATATATTTATTCATCTCTGTCTTTGTTTATATCCGAAATACGCTGTTCATGAAGAAACTGGACAATTATTTACTGTGTTTCAGAAAGCACAGAGACATTACGCTACTGACCTACTTTTACTTGCTATCTAAATCATTCGTATGTGTTTCAATATGTTTGGGGGTATTCGTTGGCTTGGAGACATGGAGGGAGCACTCTAGCCAATCACAGTGCTCGTGAATGGGGAGACTGGGTGGAAGTGGGAGAAGAGCATCGTTTCGAGAGAGGACAAGGGAAAGGACACGGGGAGCGCTGGACGCGACGGTGTGATGGACGCACAGTCGCGGGAGAGACTTGGAGACAGTGGAGCGGCTTGCGCGCGGTCGCGGCAAATATAAATACGTCAGAGTGCCGCCTTGTGCGCTTGAGATTTCCGTGGCTTCTACAGTGAAGACGTAGGGTACGTTTGGACATGAATATCTCGCGAGCAATGTTGTTGTTCGTAACTAATTACGTGCAGTAGGAATCTATTGTTTCTTTGTTATTCAACTTATAATTTATTTAATTGCTGGACCATCGACACCAGTAAGTGTTTTACAGAAATAAAGGGCATTCTTAAAGGTGCTTCTGCTGTCGTACTCATCATTTAAAGTCGTTAAAATAGTACCTGCAGAATTTATTTAATTGCAATCTTTCATTTAAAATTTCTACGTTAAACTCGCAATTGCCGAGTGATAGGAGCCTTCCACCATTCGATTCATGTGTGTATTCATATTGTATACTGTAGACTCAGCATTATTTTGCTTGTAATGCGGCAACTATGTATCCCAGCCACTAGACAACGAAACCAGCCAAAACTTTTAATATTTCAAATTTGGGTCTGAGGTTACATAGTTGAGGACCACCACACCACATCATTCCATTTGAAAGCCCGCCAACTCCAGAGGCAAGGACAACTTGACACATACACTATGTAGCAGTTACTAACGCTTGTTTCAAAGACTTTCACCGTGAGTTGACACCTGGATCAAGTCTACCGACATGCGAAAGAGAACCGAGAACGGAATAAAACTTAAAACGCGTTTTCTGAAAAAAAAAAAAAATAGCAGTCAGATCATTTTCCGTTTCCACGTTTCATTTGACGGTATACTCTCCTTGAAAATCTGAAGACAACAGGGGTAATATACAGATAGGGAAATGTTATACAGAAACGAGACCACAGTTATTAGAAATGAATTGCATGAAAGGGTACCAGTAGATGAGAAGCAAATGAGACAAGGTTGTAGTCTCTCTCCAACATTCATCAGTTTGAAAATTGAGCGTTTAGGAAATGAGACCTAGTAGCATCAACTAAAGAATGGGGTACAACCGGCCGCCTTTGATTAACGACGTCATAGCTTACTCACAGATATTAATGTTTTATTTTCGAGCCACATATAATAAACCGGTTATCTTCCGTGGCATAGCGTCATCATTGTAACTTTAAATTAATAATGTATTTTTAAAAGACATAGCTAGACATTTGGTAAGATTTTTGTCGCTTATATTGATGTAAATCATTTGTTGGTTCGAATTCATTCGGAATTTATTGACATTCTTACTGAGTTTCAGATAATTCGGAAGAATTGTTTTTTATTCTGGACAACTTTTCTCCGTCGTGTTTGGGTTCGTCAGCTGCAGTATGGAATACAAATTTTACAGTTGTTGCGTTTTTTCGCCTTACTTTGCACTAGTGTTACTACGACATTTTTCAGTCTATAGTAGTACTATCGAAGACGAAAAGAGAGACATACGAAATATTTGTATCCCGTAATGCTAGCAAAGACGAAACAAGCGGCATACATAAGATTGGCATCTCAACTTTTCAGTTAACCTACATAGCTCAACTGAAGAATGGGATACACAGCTTTACTTTTGCCGGTTTTTTCGCCGTTACTGGTACTACTACGCTAATTTGCAGTTGATACTATTAGTATCCCAGGCGAAAAAAATGGTATCCCATACATAGTGAATTACGGTATACAAATTTTGTATAAGTCACATTTTTTCGCCCTCGTGCAGTTGAACTGAGGTACAGGGTGCCAAAGTTATGCGTGTCTATTTCTACGTCTTCGCCAGCGTTAATATCCCACACTTCAGTTGACTTTATAGGTCAACTGAAGAACAGAATACTAGGCCTAAAAGAAGCGATATACTTAACATTATGTTCTAAATATGGATGTACGTGATATGTGTCTACAATTTCATTTCTCTGTCATGCATTCCTTTGTTTCTAAACATTCATTTTTGCCGTTAAATCTGTGTAACAAATCATCTCTGGCACTTTTTGACGTCATTGATCAAAGCCGATGGGTTGTATTCCGTTCTTCAGTATTCACGAAATTTGTAAAGGGAATTAATGACCAAGGGGAAGAGATAAACAAGTTGATATTTGCCGATGACATTGTATTTCTGTCAGAGACGGCCGATGACACAGAAGAGCAGTTTAAAGGAGTGAATAGCCTCTTCAAAAGATGTTATAAGACGAATGTCGACAAAAGTAAAGCAAATATTATGCCATACACTCGAATTAAATCAGGCGATGCTGAGAGAATTAGATTAGGAAATGAGTCACTGATATTAATCGAGTTTTGCTATTTGGGGAGAAAAATAACTGAGTATTGCTGAAATAAAGGACATACAAAATGAAGATGGCAATAGCAAGGAAACAGAGATTTGATACCATCGAACATTACTTTAAGTGTTAGGACATAAGCTTTTGAAATGTGGTGACGCAGTAGAATGTTGAAAATGGCCGGCCGGAGTGGTCGAGCTGTTCTAGGCGCTACAGTCTGGAACAGCGCGACCGCTACGGTCGCAGGTTCGAATCCTGCCTCGGGCATGCATGTGTGTGATGTCCTTAGGTTAGTTAGGTTTAAGTAGTTTTTAGTTCTAGGGGACTGATGACCTCAGAAGTTAAGTTCCATAGTGCTCAGAGCCATTTGAACCATTTTTTGAATGTTGAAAATAAGATGACTAGATCGAATAACCATTCAGCTCTTACTGGATCTAACTGGAAGGAAAGAAATTCTTAGTGCGACTAAAAGAAGGGATCGGTTGACAGGGCGTTCTGACGCGTCAAGGAATAGTCAGTTTTGTGAAAGAATGCTTTCTGTGTGGATGTGTGTGTCGAGGGGTGGGGTAAGGGCTTTAGCATAAATTATGAAGGGAGACCGAATGCATTAAGCAGATTCAAGTGGATGTTGGTGTCAATAGCTAACCGGAGATGAAGAGGTTTTGCACAGAGTAGACCAGCATGGATAACTGCCTCAAACAAGTCTTCGGACTATGGATTACAACATTAACAAGTTAAAATGAAAGAAAAGTTAGTAATGGTTTGCGACTAAAACCCGATTTTCACATCTGCAAGAGAAGGGAAACAGTAAGAGGACATGGAATGGGGTAAAGGAATGAGAGGCCACGTTACTTGGTAGAATTTTGTACATAACACGATTTGACCATTGCAAACATTTGGTACAGAAACTCGAAAAAGGGTTGCGCCAGCATACACTTCAACTTAAATATTCCATGTACGTGTGGATAACACGCTTATTTGGCTTCCGTGTTTCTGAAAAGCTGATGTAAAGGTAGAAGAACGTCAAAAGTATTCGCAGTCGCGAATACGAACAATCAGCAGTTGCGTAAGGGAATGACGACAGAGAAAATTTGTGCCGGACAGGAGCTCGAATATGGATTTCTCCCTCTACGCGAGTGGTAGCCTTAACCGCTTCGGCTATCTGTGCACAACTGACGGCTAGACTCAAACTTCCACATGTATCGTTCCTGTGTCACAATCTGTACTCGTAGACACATTATCTAATTCTAGTACAGGGAAGGACACTTAAATTAAAAGTCGCTGACCAGTATCGGCGAATAAATAGAATATTGCAGTACCTGTGTTGTTCAAAAGAACAATGCAATGTTCTTTCATGTATGTATGCATATCTGAAAACAGCATTGCGTGGTTCTTCTTAACAACAAAGGCACTGAAATATCATAAAGGAGAAATGGTTTAACATACACACGTTCACTGCTACGTATCCATTTAAGTTAACTGACAGAAATTGCAGACATGCACCCGAATAGTGGCCTCGACAAGCACCTATTTTTGCCAGGTAAAGACTGCGCCATTCTCAATGCTCAACTTAAACAAGAGATCGGTAGACATGGAAACTTAAACCATCGGTAGGTGAGGCTGCACCTGATAGAAGATCCAGAGAAGGAGTACGGAGAAAGACTGCACACGCCGTAGACAACAAACAGCACGATATAACGAAACCATTAGCGAGACATGGAAGAAGTTCAGTCTGCTGCTAGATTTGTTACTGGTAACTTTGATCAACGTACGAGTGTTATAGAAATGCTCGAAGAATTCAAGTAGGAACCCACAGAGGGAAAAAGACGTTATTTTCGCGAAACACATTTGAGATAGTTTAGAGAAAGGGCATTTGCGACAGTCTGCAGAACAATGCTACTCCCATCAACATGCCTGTCGCGTAAGGAGACCGAAGCCAAGATAATAGAAATCAGAGTTCGTACAGAAGCATGTAGACATTTGTGTTTCCCCCATTCCACCTGCGAGTGGAACAGGAAATGTAATGATTAGTAGTGATACACGGAGCGCCATGCGCCGTATTGTGACTTGCCGAGTACGTGTTCGGACTTAGATGTAGAACATCAAACGTTATCAGTAGTGAATACTAAACACCGGAAGGGACAGAAGCATTAACTCTGTTCCTCCTTTGTTTGCTTACTGAGACAGCAGAATTCCAACCAGAATTTTATCAAAGAACCCCGTTTCAAGTGTTACTTTTCTTACCATCTTTCGGTTTCCTGGATGGCGTACCCCCGCTCATAGAGGATTTAAACTGTCATGCACCGCACTTCTTCCAAACATATCTCGTGGAGAAACAGCGGTCTAGCTAAAAGTACTATGAAATAGATTAAAAATAGTCCCTGCCGCAATAGAACATTTATTTGTAATGGTTACCCGTCAGAATGTGGCCATCTTCAGACCATTTATACCGTATGGTAGGTAGTGGCGGCGGACGCAACAGGTGTTACGTCTCCACGAAAGTCAACTGAGCATTTGACGTTCTTGGAGTCATAACACCACTTTTGTTCACCGTCACAGCCTGCCATCATGGTATAAGCGGTCTGTAGAGGGTCGCAGTCTGACCGAAATCGCCAAACACCGTACATAAATGTTTTATCGCGGTCGAGGCTGTTTTTAATCGATCTTTAATGCTATGCTCGGTGTTTGCTCATTTCGTTTGTGCCGTGAGGAGGTCACATTGAAGTATTTGTGGTTGTCGAGTGCGTTACCCGTCTACAGTGCTGTAACTATGAACATTCGGTTTGTTGGGAGAAGTTTAAGTATCAGAAGATTTGTATACATTACCGTTTACTGAAAAATTAACTGCATTCTGTATGCACTTTAGAGAATTCAAGACGTAGTATCGTCCAGGTTAGCATGAGCCAGTCCTTCATGTGCCAAACTCTAGCTTTCCCGCCCAACGAGAACTCTTTATGTATACCTTACGTACTATATTAACGAAAAGAAAGAGAAAAGGGACTTCTGTCTGTGATGTAGCGTCAGGGGTAACCGCAGCCATGGTCTCCGAGCCGATAGTCCATGCTGCTGCAAACGTCGTCGAGCTGTTCGTGCAGATGGTTGTTGTATTGCAAACGTACACATATGTTGACTCAGGGATCGAGACGTGGCTGCACGATACGTTACAGACATGCGGATAAGATGCCTGTCATCTCGACTGCTAGTGATACGAGGTCGTTGGGATCCAGAACGGCGTTCCGTATTACCCTCCTGAACCCACCGATTCCATATTCTGCTAACAGTCATTGGATCTTGACCAACGCGAGCAGCAATGTTGCGATACGATTATCCGCAGTCGCGATAGGCTACAATCCGACCTTTATCAAAGTCGTAAACGTAATGGTACGCATTTCTCCTCTTTACACGAGGCATCAAAACAACGTTTCACCAGGCAACGTCGGTCAACTGCTGTTTGTGTATGAGAAATCGGTTGGAAGCTTTCCTCATGTCGGCACTTTGTAGGTGTCGCCACCGGCGCCAACCTTGTGTGAATGCTCTGAAAAGCTAATCATTTGCATATCACAGCATCTTCTTCCTATCGATTAAATTTTGCGTCTGTAGCACGTGATCTTCGTGGTGTAGCAATTTTAATGGCCAGTAGTGTAATACCCTCACAGACACACGTATACACTTGCAGTGGCCCGCATCTCGTGGTCGTGCGGTAGCGTTCTCGCTTCCCACGTCCGGGTTCCCGGGTTCGATTCCCGGCGGGGTCAGGGATTTTCTCTGCCTCGTGATGGCAGGGTGTTGTGTGATGTCCTTAGGTTAGTTAGGTTTAAGTAGTTCTAAGTTCTAGGGGACTGATGACCATAGATGTTAAGTCCCATAGTGCTCAGAGCCATTTGAACCATTTGAACACTTGCAATGGAAGAGGTACTGACTTGAAATGAGAATGACTCAGATTTACGGAACTATTTGCAATGGCGAACTACTTCTCTGAATGTCTCTTAATTGTTATGTGTAAATTTACACTGATGAACCGGAACATTATGACACCTACCTAATAGTCGGTATGTCCGTACTTGGTACGGAAGACAGCGGCGACGCCGCGTGGCTTAGAAGCAATAAGCCTGCGGTAAGTCGCTGCAGGGAGTCAGCACCACATCTGTGCTAGTAAGCCACCTACTACCCGTAAATTCCAGGGAGGGGGGCGATGAGGTCTGACGCCAAGCTCAATCCCAATCCAGATGTGTTTGGTCGGGTTCACATCTGGTGAGTTGGGGAACCAGCATGTGAGACATGACCACAAACGCATAATAAATGTTTTGACTATCATAATGCCTTAATTTAATTTCGTATTACTTGCTACAAATATAATCTGCACATTGATGTTGCCGTGTCTGTAATGCATATTCACAAATCCATATTCCTTGTCTGAAAATTTATACCACAGAGGCTAATCGGCACGCTCCTGAATTGTCAACACTGGAAGATAAACAAAAATACACTCCTCCACTCACATCCTGTAAGCTCACAGTAGCCTCTCTGCCCCAGACATAAGTGCCCGACTTTGCATAGCTATGGACAGAAATCTCAAACAACAATGGAACTTAAGCAGTTCTTAAAATATTACTTTCTCTGGAAGTGTTTTTGTTTCTTACAGACAATGAGGAGAAAACAACGTTCTTAGGAAGCTCTAAAAGTTATTTGACGTGTTTGGACACGGCTGTTAGTTGCGAGGTGCAAATATTACAAAATACTACTGAGAACTGCGGGACATGTGAACAGTCGTTTCGGGCCACATATGACCAACGGGCTGCAGTCTCACGACTGCTGATTTATAGAAATCATTTTAAGAGAGGAAATGGAAAACATTCTATGTGTCAAATCTGTTACTTGTCACGAGAATGAAGAGACAACATATCCCTGTTTCTGATTTCTATCCAAAATATTGAGAAGGTGTTCAGATACTACAGAATTATGCTGCTCACCACATCACCGCAAAGAATGTCGAGACAAATCAGGAAATAAATACTTCATGAAGAACGTCATAAGTGCCATATCAGGAAAGTGTCAGGTTGCAAATGCCAAGAAGGAAGATCTTACAAGTTGATTCTTCCATAGAAGAAAACAGCAACGAACCACTGGTAATACTGCTATTTATTTTCGCAAACAGCAAACCGGTAAGTTCATCTACTGACAGTTGTTCGTGTTTATATTTACAGTTGTTTTGTATACATTAGTAGTTGCCTGTAGTTATTCAGCAACTAATGTAAACAACAACAAATGTAATATGAATGTGAACAGCTGTCGGAAGATGAACGTGTCGGTTCGAAACCAGTAACCATTAATGGCAGCATTATTAGCAGTGGCTGCTTGCTGTTTTCTTCTTAACGAGAATTAATTTGTAATTAGCACACTGGCACGGTCTAAATATGTCACTTTTCGACAAAATAGTGGTAAGAAAATTTTTGTTCCACTATGTTCTGTTGTGATATTACAAGCACAGAAATGCAGCATTACGTTTTTTAGGTAGCACAACTGCACACAGCTAAATCCACTTCCGACATTTTTGAAATGTTGTAACTTGTGAGATAACGGGCGAGTAGTTGCGCCCTGAAAATAACTAAGTTCGGAGTTGTCATGGCTGCATGGACCGCTTGGGGGGCGTGGGCCGCTCGGCAGGCCGACCACATGGTGCTGGACATTGGCCGAAGCAAGAGGGGTCCAGCAGCGGCGTGACTGTGAATTCCATGGTGAGGCTGTGTCGATGAAAGCGACTTGTATGCTGAGAGTGCCAAAGATGGCGGACTCTGTGAAACCATCATGGCAGACATTTCACAGTTCATATAGAAATTAATAGTAGCTACATGAATCATGATACTACAAAAAGTAACATGTACATTACCATTATTTGCACTACGATTCTGATGGTGTAATCAGATTTTTAACATCTTTATTAGTTTAAAGTTTGGTATCTGATTGTAAATTATACAACTAACACTCAGCAATGAATTTCCAAAATCCAAACCGTTCATCCAATTTCGTCGATCGACGGGTCTTTAGAAAGCTGTTAGTGTAAACCTGCATTGGCGTAAATTACAGGCATGTAACTAAATAGTAAATGAGTTATTGGAGGTCAAAGTGGCTGATTACTATCGATCGCGTCAGGCCATAAGTATTCGACAGTTACACGAAAAAACGGTAGCAGCATGCTTATAAATATATTTATTCATCTCTGTCTTTGTTTGCATCCGAAATACGGTGTTCATCAAGAAATTGATCAATTATTTACTGTGTTTTAGGAAGCACAGAGACATTACGCTACTGACCTACTTTTGCTTGCTATTCCTTTCATATATGTCTATTTAATTTGTTTATGTATTTAATTATGTGTGTTAGAGCGTGTTTATGGTACATTCTTAAAGGTGCTTCTGCTGTCGTACTCATCATTTAAAGTCGTTAAAATACTACCTGCAGGTTTTATTTAATTGCAATCTTTCATTTATAAATTTCTACGTTAAATTCGAAATTGCCGAGTGATAGGAACCTTCCAACATTCGATTCATGTGTATATTCATATTGTATACTGTAGACTCAGCATTATTTTGCTTGTAATGCGGCAACTATATATCCCAGCCACTAGACAACAAAACCAGCCAAAACTTTTAATATTTCAAATTTGGGTCTGAGGTTACTTAGTTGAGGACCACCACACCACATCATTCCATTTGAAAGCCCGCCAACTCCAGAGGCAAGGACAACTTGACACATAGACTATGTAGCAGTTACCAACGCTCGTTTCAAAGACTTTCACCGTGATTTGACACCTGGATCAAGTCTACCGAAATGCGAAAGAAAACCGAGCACCGAATAAACCTTAAAACGCGTTTTCTGAAAAAAAAATAGCACTCTGATCATTTACCGTTTCCACTTTTCATTTGACGGTATACTCTCATTGAAATTCTGAAGACAACAGGGGTAATATACAGATAGGGAAAAGTTATACAGAAACGAGACCACAGTTGTTAGAAATGAATTGCATGAAAGGGTACCAGTAGATGAGAAGCAAATGAGACAAGGTTGTAGTCTCTCTCCAACATTCATCAGTCTGAAAATTGAGCATGTAGGAAATGAGACCTAGTCGCATCAACTAAAGAATGGGGTACAACCCGCCGCCTTTGACCAACGACGTCAAAGCTTACTCACAGATATTAATGACTTATTTTCAAGCCACATATAATAAACCGGTTATCTTCCGTGGCATAGCGTCATCATTGTAACTTGAAATAAATGAATGTATAGACATTTGGTAAGACTTTTGTCGCTTATATTGATGTAAATCATTTGTTGGTTCGAATTCATTCGGAATTTATTGACATTCTTACTGAGTTTCAGATAATTTGGAAGAATTGTTTTATATTCTGGACAACTTTTCTCCGTTGTGTTTGGGTTCGTCAGCTGCAGTATGGAATACAAATTTTACAGTTGTTGCGTTTTTTCGCCTTACTTTGCACTAGTGTTACTACGATATTTTTCAGTCTATAGTAGTACTATCGAAGACGGAAAGAGAGACATACGAAATATTTGTATCCCGTAACGCTAGCAAAGACGAAACAAGCGGCATACATAAGATTGGCATCTCAACTTTTCAGTTAACCTACATAGCTCAACTGAAGAATGGGATACACAGCTTTACTTATGCCGGTATTTTCGCCGTCACTAGTAATACTACGCTAATTTGCAGTTGATACTATTAGTATCCCAGGCGAAAAAAATGGTATCCCATACATACTGAATTATGGTATACAAATTTTGAGTAAGTCACATTTTTTCGCCCTCGTGCAGTTGAACTGAGGTACAGGGTGGCAAAGTTACGCGCGTCTATTTCTACGTCTTCGCCAGCGTTAACATCCCACACTTCAGTTGACTTTATAGGTCAACTGAAGAACAGAATACTAGGCCTAAAAGAAGCGACATACTTGTCATTATGTTCTGAATATGGATGTACGTGATATGTGTCTACAATTTCATTTCTCTGTCATGCATTCCTTTGCATCTAAACATTCATTTTTGCCGTTAAATCTATGTAACAAATCATCTCTGGCACTTTTTGACATCATTGATCAAAGCCGATGGGTTGTATTCCATTCTTCAGTATTCCCGAAATTTGGAAAGGGAATTAATGACCAAGGGGAAGAGATAAACACGTTGATATTTGCCGATGACATTGTATTTCTGTCAGAGACGGCCGATGACACAGAAGAGCAGTTTAAAGGAGTGAATAGCCTCTTCAAAAGATGTTATAAGACGAATGTCGACAAAAGTAAAGCAAATATTATGCCATACACTCGAATTAAATCAGGCGATGCTGAGAGAATTAGATTAGGAAATGAGTCACTGATATTAATCGAGTTTTGCTATTTGGGGAGAAAAATAACTGAGTATTGCTGAAATAAAGGACATACAAAATGAAGATGGCAATAGCAAGGAAACAGAGATTTGATACCATCGAACATTACTTTAAGTGTTAGGACATAAGCTTTTGAAATGTGGTGACGCAGTAGAATGTTGAAAATGGCCGGCCGGAGTGGTCGAGCTGTTCTAGGCGCTACAGTCTGGAACAGCGCGACCGCTACGGTCGCAGGTTCGAATCCTGCCTCGGGCATGCATGTGTGTGATGTCCTTAGGTTAGTTAGGTTTAAGTAGTTCTTAGTTCTAGGGGACTGATGACCTCAGAAGTTAAGTCCCATAGTGCTCAGAGCCATTTGAACCATTTTTTGAATGTTGAAAATAAGATGACTAGATCGAATAACCATTCAGCTCTTACTGAATCTAACTGGAAGGAAAGAAATTCTTAGTACGACTAAAAGAAGGGATCGGTTGACAGGACGTTCTGACGCGTCAAGGAGTAGTCAGTTTTGTGAAAGAATGCTTTCTGTGTGAATGTGTGTGTCGAGGGGTGGGGTGAGGGGTTTAGTATAAATGATGAAGGGAGACCGAATGCATTAAGCAGATTCAAGTGGATGTTGGTGTCAATAGCTAACCGGAGATGAAGAGGTTTTGCACAGGATAGACCAGCATGGATAACTGCCTCAAACAAGTCTTCGGACTATGGATTACAACATTAACACGTTAAAATGAAAGAAAAGTTAGTAATGGTTTGCGACTAAAACCCGATTTTCATATCTGCAAGAGAAGGGAAACAGTAAGAGGACATGGAATGGGGTAAAGGAATGAGAGGCCACGTTACTTGGTAGAATTTTGTACATAACACGATTTGACCATTGCAAACATTTGGTACAGAAACTCGAAAAAGGCTTGCGTCGGCATACACTTCAACTTAAATATTCCGTGTACGTGTGGTTAACACGCTTATTTGGCTTCCGTGTTTCTGAAAAGCTGATGTAAAGGTAGAAGAACGTCAAAAGTATTCGCAGTCGCGAATACGAACAATCAGCAGTTGCGTAAGGGAATGACGACAGAGAAAATTTGTGCCGGACAGGAGCTCGAATATGGATTTCTCCCTCTACGCGAGTGGTAGCCTTAACCGCTTCGGCTATCTGTGCACAACTGACGGCTAGACTCAAACTTCCACATGTATCGTTCCTGTGTCACAATCTGTACTCGTAGACACATTATCTAATTCTAGTACAGGGAAGGACACTTAAATTAAAAGTCGCTGACCAGTATCGGCGAATAAATAGAATATTGCAGTACCTGTGTTGTTCAAAAGAACAATGCAATGTTCTTTCATGTATGTATGCATATCTGAAAACAGCATTGCGTGGTTCTTCTTAACAACAAAGGCACTGAAATATCATAAAGGAGAAATGGTTTAACATACACACGTTCACTGCTACGTATCCATTTAAGTTAACTGACAGAAATTGCAGACATGCACCCGAATAGTGGCCTCGACAAGCACCTATTTTTGCCAGGTAAAGACTGCGCCATTCTCAACGCTCAACTTAAACAAGAGATCGGTAGACATGGCAACTTAAACCCTCGGTAGGTGGGGCTGCACTTGATAGAAGATCCAGAGAAGGAGTACGGAGAAAGACTGCACACGCCGTAGACAACAAACAGCACGATATAACGAAACCATTAGCGAGACATCGAAGAAATTCAGTCTGCTGCTAGATTTGTTACTGGTAACTTTGATCAACGTACGAGTGTTATAGAAATGCTCGAAGAATTCAAGTAGGAACCCACAGAGGGAAAAAGACGTTATTTTCGCGAAACACATTTGAGATAGTTTAGAGAAAGGGCATTTGCGACAGTCTGCAGAACAATGCTACTCCCATCAACATGCCTGTCGCGTAAGGAGACCGAAGCCAAGATAATAGAAATCAGAGTTCGTACAGAAGCATGTAGACATTTGTGTTTCCCCCATTCCACCTGCGAGTGGAACAGGAAATGTAATGATTAGTAGTGATACACGGAGCGCCATGCGCCGTATTGTGACTTGCCGAGTACGTGTTCGGACTTAGATGTAGAACATCAAACGTTATCAGTAGTGAATACTAACCACCGGAAGGGACAGAAGCATTAACTCTGTTCCTCCTTTGTTTGCTTACTGAGACAGCAGAATTCCAACCAGAATTTTATCAAAGAACCCCGTTTCAAGTGTTACTTTTCTTACCATCTTTCGGTTTCCTGGATGGCGTACCCCCGCTCATAGAGGATTTAAACTGTCATGCACCGCACTTCTTCCAAACATATCTCGTGGAGAAACAGCGGTCTAGCTAAAAGTACTATGAAATAGATTAAAAATAGTCCCTGCCGCAATAGAACATTTATTTGTAATGGTTACCCGTCAGAATGTGGCCATCTTCAGACCATTTATACCGTATGGTAGGTAGTGGCGGTGGACGCAACAGGTGTTACGTCTCCACGAAAGTCAACTGAGCATTTGACGTTCTTGGAGTCATAACACCACTTTTGTTCACCGTCACAGCCTGCCATCATGGTATAAGCGGTCTGTAGAGGGTCGCAGTCTGACCGAAATCGCCAAACACCGTACATAAATGTTTTATCGCGGTCGAGGCTGTTTTTAATCGATCTTTAATGCTATGCTCGGTGTTTGCTCATTTCGTTTGTGCCGTGAGGAGGTCACATTGAAATATTTGTGGTTGTCGAGCGCGTTACCCGTCTACAGTGCTGTAACTATGAACATTCGGTTTGTTGGGAGAAGTTTAAGTATCAGAAGATTTGTATACATTACCGTTTACTGAAAAATTAACTGCATTCTGTATGCACTTTAGAGAATTCAAGACGTAGTATCGTCCAGGTTAGCATGAGCCAGTCCTTCATGTGCCAAACTCTAGCTTTCCCGCCCAACGAGAACTCTTTATGTATACCTTACGTACTATATTAACGAAAAGAAAGAGAAAAGGGACTTCTGTCTGTGATGTAGCGTCAGGGGTAACCGCAACCATGGTCTCCGAGCCGATAGTCCATGCTGCTGCAAACGTCGTCGAGCTGTTCGTGCAGATGGTTGTTGTATTGCAAACGTACACATCAGTTGACTCAGGGATCGTGACGTGGCTGCACGATCCGTTACAGCCATGCGGATAAGATGCCTGTCATCTCGACTGCTAGTGATACGAGGTCGTTGGGATCCAGAACGGCGTTTCGTATTACCCTCCTGAACCCACCGATTCCATATTCTGCTAACAGTCATTGGATCTCGACCAACGCGAGCAGCAATGTTGCGATACGATTATCCGCAGTCGCGATAGGCTACAATCCGACCTTTATCAAAGTCGTAAACGTAATGGTACGCATTTCTCCTCTTTACACGAGGCATCAAAACAACGTTTCACCAGGCAACGTCGGTCAACTGCTGTTTGTGTATGAGAAATCGGTTGGAAGCTTTCCTCATGTCGGCACTTTGTAGGTGTCGCCACCGGCGCCAACCTTGTGTGAATGCTCTGAAAAGCTAATCATTTGCATATCACAGCATCTTCTTCCTATCGATTAAATTTTGCGTCTGTAGCACGTGATCTTCGTGGTGTAGCAATTTTAATGGCCAGTAGTGTAATACCCTCACAGACACACGTATACACTTGCAGTGGCCCGCATCTCGTGGTCGTGCGGTAGCGTTCTCGCTTCCCACGTCCGGGTTCCCGGGTTCGATTCCCGGCGGGGTCAGGGATTTTCTCTGCCTCGTGATGGCTGGGTGTTGTGTGATGTCCTTAGTTTAGTTAGGTTTAAGTAGTTCTAAGTTCTAGGGGACTGATGACCATAGATGTTAAGTCCCATAGTGCTCAGAGCCATTTGAACCATTTGAACACTTGCAATGGAAGAGGTACTGACTTGAAATGAGAATGACTCAGATTTAAGGAACTATTTGCAATGGCGAACTACTTCTCTGAATGTCTTTTAATTGTTATGTGTAAATTTACACTGATGAACCGGAACGTTATGACACCTACCTAATAGTCGGTATGTCCGTACTTGGCACGGTAGACAGCGGCGACGCCGCGTGGCTTAGAAGCAATAAGCCTGCGGTAAGTCGCTGCAGGGAGTCAGCACCACATCTGTGCTAGTAAGCCACCTACTACCCGTAAATTCCAGGGAGGGGGGCGATGAGGTCTGACGCCAAGCTCAATCCCAATCCAGATGTGTTTGGTCGGGTTCACATCTGGTGAGTTGGGGAACCAGCATGTGAGACATGACCACAAACGCATAATAAATGTTTTGAATATCATAATGCCTTAATTTAATTTCGTATTACTTGCTACAAATATAATCTGCACATTGATGTTGCCGTGTCTGTAATGCATATTCACAAATCCATATTCCTTGTCTGAAAATTTATACCACAGAGGCTAATCGGCACGCTCCTGAATTGTCAACACTGGAAGATAAACAAAAATACACTCCTCCACTCACATCCTGTAAGCTCACAGTAGCCTCTCTGCCCCAGACATAAGTGCCCGACTTTGCATAGCTATGGACAGAAATCTCAAACAACAATGGAACTTAAGCAGTTCTTAAAATAGTACTTTCTCTGTAAGTGTTTTTGTTTCTTACAGACAATGAGGGGAAAACAACGTTCTTAGGAAGCTCTAAAAGTTATTTGACGTGTTTGGACACGGCTGTTAGTTGCGAGGTGCAAATATTACAAAATACTACTGAGAACTGCGGGACATGTGAACAGTCGTTTCGGGCCACATATGACCAACGGGCTGCAGTCTCACGACTGCTGATTTATAGAAATCATTTTAAGAGAGGAAATGGAAAACATTCTATGTGTCAAATCTGTTATTTGTCACGAGAATGAAGAGACAACATATCCCTGTTTCTGATTTCTATCCAAAATATTGAGAAGGTGTTCAGATACTACAGAATTATGCTGCTCACCACATCACCGCAAAGAATGTCGAGACAAATCAGGAAATAAATACTTTATGAAGAACGTCATAAGTGCCATATCAGGAAAGTGTCAGGTTGCAAATGCCAAGAAGGAAGATCTTACAAGTTGATTCTTCCATAGAAGAAAACAGCAACGAACCACTGGTAATACTGCTATTTATTTTCGCAAACAGCAAACCGGTAAGTTCATCTACTGACAGTTGTTCGTGTTTATATTTACAGTTGTTTTGTATACATTAGTAGTTGCCTGTAGTTATTCAGTAACTAATGTAAACAACAACAAATGTAATATGAATGTGAACAGCTGTCGGAAGATGAACGTGTCGGTTCGAAACCAGTAACCATTAATGGCAGCATTATTAGCAGTGGCTGCTTGCTGTTTTCTTCTTAACGAGAATTAATTTGTAATTAGCACACTGGCACGGTCTAAATATGTCACTTTTCGACAAAATAGTGGTAAGAAAATTTTTGTTCCACTATGTTCTGTTGTGATATTACAAGCACAGAAATGCAGCATTACGTTTTTTAGGTAGCACAACTGCACACAGCTAAATCCACTTCCGACATCTTTGAAATGTTGTAACTTGTGAGATAACGGGCGAGTAGTGGCGCCCTGAAAATATCTAAGTTCGGAGTTGTCATGGCTGCATGGACCGCTTGGGGGGCGTGGGCCGCTCGGCAGGCCGACCACATGGTGCTGGACATTGGCCGAAGCAAGAGGGGTCCAGCAGCGGCGTGACTGTGAATTCCATGGTGAGGCTGTGTCGATGAAAGCGACTTGTATGCTGAGAGTGCCAAAGATGGCGGACTCTGTGAAACCATCATGGCAGACATTTCACAGTTCATATAGAAATTAATAGTAGCTACATGAATCATGATACTACAAAAAGTAACATGTACATTACCATTATTTGCACTACGATTCTGATGGTGTAATCAGATTTTTAACATCTTTATTAGTTTAAAGTTTGGTATCTGATTGTAAATTATACAACTAACACTCAGCAATGAATTTCCAAAATCCAAACCGTTCATCCAATTTCGTCGATCGACGGGTCTTTAGAAAGCTGTTAGTGTAAACCTGCATTGGCGTAAATTACAGGCATGTAACTAAATAGTAAATGAGTTATTGGAGGTCAAAGTGGCTGATTACTATCGATCGCGTCAGGCCATAAGTATTCCACAGTTACACGAAAAAACGGTAGCAGCATGCTTATAAATATATTTATTCATCTCTGTCTTTGTTTGCATCCGAAATACGGTGTTCATCAAGAAATTGATCAATTATTTACTGTGTTTTAGGAAGCACAGAGACATTACGCTACTGACCTACTTTTGCTTGCTATTCCTTTCATATATGTCTATTTAATTTGTTTATGTATTTAATTATGTGTGTTAGAGCGTGTTTATGGTCCATTCTTAAAGGTGCTTCTGCTGTCGTACTCATCATTTAAAGTCGTTAAAATACTACCTGCAGGTTTTATTTAATTGCAATCTTTCATTTATAAATTTCTACGTTAAATTCGAAATTGCCGAGTGATAGGAACCTTCCAACATTCGATTCATGTGTATATTCATATTGTATACTGTAGACTCAGCATTATTTTGCTTGTAATGCGGCAACTATATATCCCAGCCACTAGACAACAAAACCAGCCAAAACTTTTAATATTTCAAATTTGGGTCTGAGGTTACGTAGTTGAGGACCACCACACCACATCATTTCATTTGAAAGCCCGCCAACTCCAGAGGCAAGGACAACTTGACACATAGACTATGTAGCAGTTACCAACGCTCGTTTCAAAGACTTTCACCGTGATTTGACACCTGGATCAAGTCTACCGAAATGCGAAAGAAAACCGAGCACCGAATAAACCTTAAAACGCGTTTTCTGAAAAAAAAATAGCACTCTGATCATTTACCGTTTCCACTTTTCATTTGACGGTATACTCTCATTGAAATTCTGAAGACAACAGGGGTAATATACAGATAGGGAAAAGTTATACAGAAACGAGACCACAGTTGTTAGAAATGAATTGCATGAAAGGGTACCAGTAGATGAGAAGCAAATGAGACAAGGTTGTAGTCTCTCTCCAACATTCATCAGTCTGAAAATTGAGCATGTAGGAAATGAGACCTAGTCGCATCAACTAAAGAATGGGGTACAACCCGCCGCCTTTGACCAACGACGTCAAAGCTTACTCACAGATATTAATGACTTATTTTCAAGCCACATATAATAAACCGGTTATCTTCCGTGGCATAGCGTCATCATTGTAACTTGAAATAAATGAATGTATAGACATTTGGTAAGACTTTTGTCGCTTATATTGATGTAAATCATTTGTTGGTTCGAATTCATTCGGAATTTATTGACATTCTTACTGAGTTTCAGATAATTTGGAAGAATTGTTTTATATTCTGGACAACTTTTCTCCGTTGTGTTTGGGTTCGTCAGCTGCAGTATGGAATACAAATTTTACAGTTGTTGCGTTTTTTCGCCTTACTTTGCACTAGTGTTACTACGATATTTTTCAGTCTATAGTAGTACTATCGAAGACGAAAAGAGAGACATACGAAATATTTGTATCCCGTAACGCTAGCAAAGACGAAACAAGCGGCATACATAAGATTGGCATCTCAACTTTTCAGTTAACCTACATAGCTCAACTGAAGAATGGGATACACAGCTTTACTTATGCCGGTATTTTCGCCGTCACTAGTAATACTACGCTAATTTGCAGTTGATACTATTAGTATCCCAGGCGAAAAAAATGGTATCCCATACATACTGAATTATTGTATACAAATTTTGAGTAAGTCACATTTTTTCGCCCTCGTGCAGTTGAACTGAGGTACAGGGTGGCAAAGTTACGCGCGTCTATTTCTACGTCTTCGCCAGCGTTAACATCCCACACTTCAGTTGACTTTATAGGTCAACTGAAGAACAGAATACTAGGCCTAAAAGAAGCGACATACTTGTCATTATGTTCTGAATATGGATGTACGTGATATGTGTCTACAATTTCATTTCTCTGTCATGCATTCCTTTGCATCTAAACATTCATTTTTGCCGTTAAATCTATGTAACAAATCATCTCTGGCACTTTTTGACATCATTGATCAAAGCCGATGGGTTGTATTCCATTCTTCAGTATTCCCGAAATTTGGAAAGGGAATTAATGACCAAGGGGAAGAGATAAACACGTTGATATTTGCCGATGACATTGTATTTCTGTCAGAGACGGCCGATGACACAGAAGAGCAGTTTAAAGGAGTGAATAGCCTCTTCAAAAGATGTTATAAGACGAATGTCGACAAAAGTAAAGCAAATATTATGCCATACACTCGAATTAAATCAGGCGATGCTGAGAGAATTAGATTAGGAAATGAGTCACTGATATTAATCGAGTTTTGCTATTTGGGGAGAAAAATAACTGAGTATTGCTGAAATAAAGGACATACAAAATGAAGATGGCAATAGCAAGGAAACAGAGATTTGATACCATCGAACATTACTTTAAGTGTTAGGACATAAGCTTTTGAAATGTGGTGACGCAGTAGAATGTTGAAAATGGCCGGCCGGAGTGGTCGAGCTGTTCTAGGCGCTACAGTCTGGAACAGCGCGACCGCTACGGTCGCAGGTTCGAATCCTGCCTCGGGCATGCATGTGTGTGATGTCCTTAGGTTAGTTAGGTTTAAGTAGTTCTTAGTTCTAGGGGACTGATGACCTCAGAAGTTAAGTCCCATAGTGCTCAGAGCCATTTGAACCATTTTTTGAATGTTGAAAATAAGATGACTAGATCGAATAACCATTCAGCTCTTACTGAATCTAACTGGAAGGAAAGAAATTCTTAGTACGACTAAAAGAAGGGATCGGTTGACAGGACGTTCTGACGCGTCAAGGAGTAGTCAGTTTTGTGAAAGAATGCTTTCTGTGTGAATGTGTGTGTCGAGGGGTGGGGTGAGGGGTTTAGTATAAATGATGAAGGGAGACCGAATGCATTAAGCAGATTCAAGTGGATGTTGGTGTCAATAGCTAACCGGAGATGAAGAGGTTTTGCACAGGATAGACCAGCATGGATAACTGCCTCAAACAAGTCTTCGGACTATGGATTACAACATTAACACGTTAAAATGAAAGAAAAGTTAGTAATGGTTTGCGACTAAAACCCGATTTTCATATCTGCAAGAGAAGGGAAACAGTAAGAGGACATGGAATGGGGTAAAGGAATGAGAGGCCACGTTACTTGGTAGAATTTTGTACATAACACGATTTGACCATTGCAAACATTTGGTACAGAAACTCGAAAAAGGCTTGCGTCGGCATACACTTCAACTTAAATATTCCGTGTACGTGTGGTTAACACGCTTATTTGGCTTCCGTGTTTCTGAAAAGCTGATGTAAAGGTAGAAGAACGTCAAAAGTATTCGCAGTCGCGAATACGAACAATCAGCAGTTGCGTAAGGGAATGACGACAGAGAAAATTTGTGCCGGACAGGAGCTCGAATATGGATTTCTCCCTCTACGCGAGTGGTAGCCTTAACCGCTTCGGCTATCTGTGCACAACTGACGGCTAGACTCAAACTTCCACATGTATCGTTCCTGTGTCACAATCTGTACTCGTAGACACATTATCTAATTCTAGTACAGGGAAGGACACTTAAATTAAAAGTCGCTGACCAGTATCGGCGAATAAATAGAATATTGCAGTACCTGTGTTGTTCAAAAGAACAATGCAATGTTCTTTCATGTATGTATGCATATCTGAAAACAGCATTGCGTGGTTCTTCTTAACAACAAAGGCACTGAAATATCATAAAGGAGAAATGGTTTAACATACACACGTTCACTGCTACGTATCCATTTAAGTTAACTGACAGAAATTGCAGACATGCACCCGAATAGTGGCCTCGACAAGCACCTATTTTTGCCAGGTAAAGACTGCGCCATTCTCAACGCTCAACTTAAACAAGAGATCGGTAGACATGGCAACTTAAACCCTCGGTAGGTGGGGCTGCACTTGATAGAAGATCCAGAGAAGGAGTACGGAGAAAGACTGCACACGCCGTAGACAACAAACAGCACGATATAACGAAACCATTAGCGAGACATCGAAGAAATTCAGTCTGCTGCTAGATTTGTTACTGGTAACTTTGATCAACGTACGAGTGTTATAGAAATGCTCGAAGAATTCAAGTAGGAACCCACAGAGGGAAAAAGACGTTATTTTCGCGAAACACATTTGAGATAGTTTAGAGAAAGGGCATTTGCGACAGTCTGCAGAACAATGCTACTCCCATCAACATGCCTGTCGCGTAAGGAGACCGAAGCCAAGATAATAGAAATCAGAGTTCGTACAGAAGCATGTAGACATTTGTGTTTCCCCCATTCCACCTGCGAGTGGAACAGGAAATGTAATGATTAGTAGTGATACACGGAGCGCCATGCGCCGTATTGTGACTTGCCGAGTACGTGTTCGGACTTAGATGTAGAGCATCAAACGTTATCAGTAGTGAATACTAAACACCGGAAGGGACAGAAGCATTAACTCTGTTCCTCCTTTGTTTGCTTACTAAGACAGCAGAATTCCAACAAGAATTTTATCAAAGAACCCCGTTTCAAGTGTTACTTTTCTTACCATCTTTCGGTTTCCTGGATGGCGTACCCCCGCTCATAGAGGATTTAAACTGTCATGCACCGCACTTCTTCCAAACATATCTCGTGGAGAAACAGCGGTCTAGCTAAAAGTACTATGAAATAGATTAAAAATAGTCCCTGCCGCAATAGAACATTTATTTGTAATGGTTACCCGTCAGAATGTGGCCATCTTCAGACCATTTATACCGTATGGTAGGTAGTGGCGGTGGACGCAACAGGTGTTACGTCTCCACGAAAGTCAACTGAGCATTTGACGTTCTTGGAGTCATAACACCACTTTTGTTCACCGTCACAGCCTGCCATCATGGTATAAGCGGTCTGTAGAGGGTCGCAGTCTGACCGAAATCGCCAAACACCGTACATAAATGTTTTATCGCGGTCGAGGCTGTTTTTAATCGATCTTTAATGCTATGCTCGGTGTTTGCTCATTTCGTTTGTGCCGTGAGGAGGTCACATTGAAATATTTGTGGTTGTCGAGCGCGTTACCCGTCTACAGTGCTGTAACTATGAACATTCGGTTTGTTGGGAGAAGTTTAAGTATCAGAAGATTTGTATACATTACCGTTTACTGAAAAATTAACTGCATTCTGTATGCACTTTAGAGAATTCAAGACGTAGTATCGTCCAGGTTAGCATGAGCCAGTCCTTCATGTGCCAAACTCTAGCTTTCCCGCCCAACGAGAACTCTTTATGTATACCTTACGTACTATATTAACGAAAAGAAAGAGAAAAGGGACTTCTGTCTGTGATGTAGCGTCAGGGGTAACCGCAACCATGGTCTCCGAGCCGATAGTCCATGCTGCTGCAAACGTCGTCGAGCTGTTCGTGCAGATGGTTGTTGTATTGCAAACGTACACATCTGTTGACTCAGGGATCGAGACGTGGCTGCACGATCCGTTACAGCCATGCGGATAAGATGCCTGTCATCTCGACTGCTAGTGATACGAGGTCGTTGGGATCCAGAACGGCGTTTCGTATTACCCTCCTGAACCCACCGATTCCATATTCTGCTAACAGTCATTGGATCTCGACCAACGCGAGCAGCAATGTTGCGATACGATTATCCGCAGTCGCGATAGGCTACAATCCGACCTTTATCAAAGTCGTAAACGTAATGGTACGCATTTCTCCTCTTTACACGAGGCATCAAAACAACGTTTCACCAGGCAACGTCGGTCAACTGCTGTTTGTGTATGAGAAATCGGTTGGAAGCTTTCCTCATGTCGGCACTTTGTAGGTGTCGCCACCGGCGCCAACCTTGTGTGAATGCTCTGAAAAGCTAATCATTTGCATATCACAGCATCTTCTTCCTATCGATTAAATTTTGCGTCTGTAGCACGTGATCTTCGTGGTGTAGCAATTTTAATGGCCAGTAGTGTAATACCCTCACAGACACACGTATACACTTGCAGTGGCCCGCATCTCGTGGTCGTGCGGTAGCGTTCTCGCTTCCCACGTCCGGGTTCCCGGGTTCGATTCCCGGCGGGGTCAGGGATTTTCTCTGCCTCGTGATGGCTGGGTGTTGTGTGATGTCCTTAGTTTAGTTAGGTTTAAGTAGTTCTAAGTTCTAGGGGACTGATGACCATAGATGTTAAGTCCCATAGTGCTCAGAGCCATTTGAACCATTTGAACACTTGCAATGGAAGAGGTACTGACTTGAAATGAGAATGACTCAGATTTAAGGAAGTATTTGCAATGGCGAACTACTTCTCTGAATGTCTTTTAATTGTTATGTGTAAATTTACACTGATGAACCGGAACGTTATGACACCTACCTAATAGTCGGTATGTCCGTACTTGGCACGGAAGACAGCGGCGACGCCGCGTGGCTTAGAAGCAATAAGCCTGCGGTAAGTCGCTGCAGGGAGTCAGCACCACATCTGTGCTAGTAAGCCACCTACTACCCGTAAATTCCAGGGAGGGGGGCGATGAGGTCTGACGCCAAGCTCAATCCCAATCCAGATGTGTTTGGTCGGGTTCACATCTGGTGAGTTGGGGAACCAGCATGTGAGACATGACCACAAACGCATAATAAATGTTTTGAATATCATAATGCCTTAATTTAATTTCGTATTACTTGCTACAAATATAATCTGCACATTGATGTTGCCGTGTCTGTAATGCATATTCACAAATCCATATTCCTTGTCTGAAAATTTATACCACAGAGGCTAATCGGCACGCTCCTGAATTGTCAACACTGGAAGATAAACAAAAATACACTCCTCCACTCACATCCTGTAAGCTCACAGTAGCCTCTCTGCCCCAGACATAAGTGCCCGACTTTGCATAGCTATGGACAGAAATCTCAAACAACAATGGAACTTAAGCAGTTCTTAAAATAGTACTTTCTCTGTAAGTGTTTTTGTTTCTTACAGACAATGAGGGGAAAACAACGTTCTTAGGAAGCTCTAAAAGTTATTTGACGTGTTTGGACACGGCTGTTAGTTGCGAGGTGCAAATATTACAAAATACTACTGAGAACTGCGGGACATGTGAACAGTCGTTTCGGGCCACATATGACCAACGGGCTGCAGTCTCACGACTGCTGATTTATAGAAATCATTTTAAGAGAGGAAATGGAAAACATTCTATGTGTCAAATCTGTTATTTGTCACGAGAATGAAGAGACAACATATCCCTGTTTCTGATTTCTATCCAAAATATTGAGAAGGTGTTCAGATACTACAGAATTATGCTGCTCACCACATCACCGCAAAGAATGTCGAGACAAATCAGGAAATAAATACTTTATGAAGAACGTCATAAGTGCCATATCAGGAAAGTGTCAGGTTGCAAATGCCAAGAAGGAAGATCTTACAAGTTGATTCTTCCATAGAAGAAAACAGCAACGAACCACTGGTAATACTGCTATTTATTTTCGCAAACAGCAAACCGGTAAGTTCATCTACTGACAGTTGTTCGTGTTTATATTTACAGTTGTTTTGTATACATTAGTAGTTGCCTGTAGTTATTCAGTAACTAATGTAAACAACAACAAATGTAATATGAATGTGAACAGCTGTCGGAAGATGAACGTGTCGGTTCGAAACCAGTAACCATTAATGGCAGCATTATTAGCAGTGGCTGCTTGCTGTTTTCTTCTTAACGAGAATTAATTTGTAATTAGCACACTGGCACGGTCTAAATATGTCACTTTTCGACAAAATAGTGGTAAGAAAATTTTTGTTCCACTATGTTCTGTTGTGATATTACAAGCACAGAAATGCAGCATTACGTTTTTTAGGTAGCACAACTGCACACAGCTAAATCCACTTCCGACATCTTTGAAATGTTGTAACTTGTGAGATAACGGGCGAGTAGTGGCGCCCTGAAAATATCTAAGTTCGGAGTTGTCATGGCTGCATGGACCGCTTGGGGGGCGTGGGCCGCTCGGCAGGCCGACCACATGGTGCTGGACATTGGCCGAAGCAAGAGGGGTCCAGCAGCGGCGTGACTGTGAATTCCATGGTGAGGCTGTGTCGATGAAAGCGACTTGTATGCTGAGAGTGCCAAAGATGGCGGACTCTGTGAAACCATCATGGCAGACATTTCACAGTTCATATAGAAATTAATAGTAGCTACATGAATCATGATACTACAAAAAGTAACATGTACTTTACCATTATTTGCACTACGATTCTGATGGTGTAATCAGATTTTTAACATCTTTATTAGTTTAAAGTTTGGTATCTGATTGTAAATTATACAACTAACACTCAGCAATGAATTTCCAAAATCCAAACCGTTCATCCAATTTCGTCGATCGACGGGTCTTTAGAAAGCTGTTAGTGTAAACCTGCATTGGCGTAAATTACAGGCATGTAACTAAATAGTAAATGAGTTATTGGAGGTCAAAGTGGCTGATTACTATCGATCGCGTCAGGCCATAAGTATTCCACAGTTACACGAAAAAACGGTAGCAGCATGCTTATAAATATATTTATTCATCTCTGTCTTTGTTTGCATCCGAAATACGGTGTTCATCAAGAAATTGATCAATTATTTACTGTGTTTTAGGAAGCACAGAGACATTACGCTACTGACCTACTTTTGCTTGCTATTCCTTTCATATATGTCTATTTAATTTGTTTATGTATTTAATTATGTGTGTTAGAGCGTGTTTATGGTCCATTCTTAAAGGTGCTTCTGCTGTCGTACTCATCATTTAAAGTCGTTAAAATACTATCTGCAGGTTTTATTTAATTGCAATCTTTCATTTATAAATTTCTACGTTAAATTCGAAATTGCCGAGTGATAGGAACCTTCCAACATTCGATTCATGTGTATATTCATATTGTATACTGTAGACTCAGCATTATTTTGCTTGTAATGCGGCAACTATATATCCCAGCCATTAGACAACAAAACCAGCCAAAACTTTTAATATTTCAAATTTGGGTCTGAGGTTACGTAGTTGAGGACCACCACACCACATCATTCCATTTGAAAGCCCGCCAACTCCAGAGGCAAGGACAACTTGACACATAGACTATGTAGCAGTTACCAACGCTCGTTTCAAAGACTTTCACCGTGATTTGACACCTGGATCAAGTCTACCGAAATGCGAAAGAAAACCGAGCACCGAATAAACCTTAAAACGCGTTTTCTGAAAAAAAATAGCACACTGATCATTTACCGTTTCCACTTTTCATTTGACGGTATACTCTCCTTGAAAATCTGAAGACAACAGGGGTAATATACAGATAGGGAAATGTTATACAGAAACGAGACCACAGTTGTTAGAAATGAATTGCATGAAAGGGTACCAGTAGATGAGAAGCAAATGAGACAAGGTTGTAGTCTCTCTCCAACATTCATCAGTCTGAAAATTGAGCATGTAGGAAATGAGACCTAGTCGCATCAACTAAAGAATGGGGTACAACCCGCCGCCTTTGACCAACGACGTCAAAGCTTACTCACAGATATTAATGACTTATTTTCGAGCCACATATAATAAACCGGTTATCTTCCGTGGCATAGCGTCAGCACTGTAACTTGAAATAAATGAATGTATAGACATTTGGTAAGACTTTTGTCGCTTATATTGATGTAAATCATTTGTTGGTTCGAATTCATTCGGAATTTATTGACATTCTTACTGAGTTTCAGATAATTTGGAAGAATTGTTTTTTATTCTGGACAACTTTTCTCCGTTGTGTTTGGGTTCGTCAGCTGCAGTATGGAATACAAATTTTGACAGTTGTTGCGTTTTTTCGCCTTACTTTGCACTAGTGTTACTACGATATTTTTCAGTCTATAGTAGTACTATCGAAGACGAAAAGAGAGACATACGAAATATTTGTATCCCGTAACGCTAGCAAAGACGAAACAAGCGGCATACATAAGATTGGCATCTTAACTTTACAGTTAACCTACATAGCTCAATTGAAGAATGGGATACACAGCTTTACTTTTGCCGGTATTTTCGCCGTCACTAGTACTACTACGCTAATTTGCAGTTGATACTATTAGTATCCCAGGCGAAAAAAATGGTATCCCATACATACTGAATTATGGTATACAAATTTTGAGTAAGTCACATTTTTTCGCCCTCGTGCAGTTGAACTGAGGTACAGGGTGCCAAAGTTATGCGTGTCTATTTCTACGTCTTCGCCAGCGTTAATATCCCACACTTCAATTGACTTTATAGGTCAACTGAAGAACGGAATACTAGGCCTAAAAGAAGCGATATACTTAACATTATGTTCTAAATATGGATGTACGTGATATGTGTCTACAATTTGACTTCTGTGTCATGCATTCCTTTGTTTCTAAACATTCATTTTTGTCGTTAAATCTGTGTAATAAATCATCTCTGGCACTTTTTGACGTCATTGATCAAAGCCGATGGGTTGTATTTCATTCTTCAGTATTCCCGAAATTTGGAAAGGGAATTAATGACCAAGGGGAAGAGATAAACACGTTGATATTTGCCGATGACATTGTATTTCTGTCAGAGACGGCCGATGACACAGAAGAGCAGTTTAAAGGAGTGAATAGCCTCTTCAAAAGATGTTATAAGACGGATGTCAACAAAAGTAAAGCAAATATTATGCCATACACTCGAATGAAATCAGGCGATGCTGATAGAATTAGATTAGGAAATGAGTCACTGAAATTAATCGAGTTTTGCTATTATGGGAGCAAAATAACTGAGTATTGCTGAAGTAAAGGAAATACAGAATGAAGATGGCAATAGCAAGGAAACAGAGATTTGATATCATCTAACATTACTTTAGGTGTTTGGACTTAAGCGTTTGAAGTCTGATTACGCAGTAGAATGTTGCAAATAAGATGAATAGATCGAATAACCATTTACCTCTCACTGAATCCAACTGGAAGGAAAGAAATTCTTAGCACGACTAAAAGAAGGGATAGGTTGACAGGACATTCTGACGCGTCAAGGAATCGTCAGTTTTCTGAAGATATGCTTTTTGCGTGGGTGTGTGTGTCGAAGGGTGGAGTGGTGAGTTTAGTATAAATTGTTAAGGCAGACCAAGGCTTGAATGCATTAAACAGATTCAAGTGGATGTTGGTGTCAATAGAGAAATTTAGTTGAATTCGAATGTGTTCTCGCCGATGGTGTTGTCTAGTACCAGTGGAAATTGTGTAAACAACAGTGTTCTGTGCAGTAGTGCTATTTTTTTTCTGTGCTCCGCCAATATCTTCGAGAAAATGAAATGGTAAACAGAAGAGTCAACAGCAGCGCGTCCAGCAGCTGGGAAGCAGCAGGTGCGGCGGGCCCGCTCTTGGCGGAAGGCGCGGCCGCGGCTCCCGGTATAGCGGAGCTGGTCCGCTCTGAGGTAAACGCTGCGCTTCGCGATAAAAACAATCTCGATCTGATAGCAGGCACTATATCAGATACTGTAACGGCAGCAGTATTGGCCAAAATGCGTGAAACTGTTGAGGTCAATACTGCCGAAATTAGAGCACTAAAAAAGTCTGTGTCTGAATACGAGAAAAAGGCACGAGAGTTGGAAGTGAAACTATCTGCCGCAACAGACGAGCTAGAACAGTACCAAAGGCGAAATAGTCTAGGACTGTTTGGAGTAGCAGAAAATAAGGAAGAAGACACCGACAACCTGCTTATACAGGTTGCGCTTGAAAAATTAGGCGTCGAAGTGACCAAGGCAGACATTGACAGGAGTCATCGGGTGGGACGAAAACTACCAGGTGCTACCAGATCTCGTCCAATAATAATTAAATTTGTCTCGTACCGAAAACGGGCAGAGATCTTTACCCAGAAGAAGAAGTTAGCAAGGACAGGGCTTACAATAAGGGAAGATCTAACACACGAACGGCTAAAGATTTTAAACAGTGCCATATCCCATTTCGGTCTTCAGAATGTGTGGACTCAGGTTGGCAGAGTAATCATGAAGACAGCAGCTGGAAAGAAGACAGTCACAAACATGACAGAACTGAATAGTATTAAGTGAAGCTACTCGAGCCAAAAGTGCAAACTTAACACCACTTGCAAATTGTAACAGCCCTATACTTAGATATAGTCTTGTAATAGTATTAACTTTTTAATTATACCCATATTTGTACCTTCAACTAATTGTTTTTGTAACTGTATTAACTTTTTACTATTGTTTTGTATCTGTAGCTCTAACCATTACTTAATTTTAGTTACTGCTAATACTTTTTTCATTTTCATTTTCTCTTCCATTCTGTAATAGTTCTATTGCAATTATTAGTCTCTCCTTTAGTTCATTAATCACCCATCTCTTCGGTTTTGAATTGTTCATAACAAAAATCACTATCAGTATCACTTTAGCAAATTTCAATCTAATTGTAGCGTCCTACGATAATCACTACCAGTATCACTTTAGTAAATCTCAATTTAATTCTAGCTTCCTACGATAAGCTATTAATTACACTCCTGGAAATTGAAATAAGAACACCGTGAATTCATTGTCCCAGGAAGGGGAAACTTTATTGACACATTCCTGGGGTCAGATACATCACATGATCACACTGACAGAACCACAGGCACATAGACACAGGCAACAGAGCATGCACAATGTCGGCACTAGTACAGTGTTTATCCCCTTTCGCAGCAATGCAGGCTGCTATTCTCCCATGGAGACGATCGTAGAGATGCTGGATGTAGTCCTGTGGAACGTCTTGCCATGCCATTTCCACCTGGCGCCTCAGTTGGACCAGCGTTCGTGCTGGACGTGCAGACCGCGTGAGACGACGCTTCATCCAGTCCCAAACATGCTCAATGGGGGACAGATCCGGAGATCTTGCTGGCCAGGGTAGTTGACTTACACCTTCTAGAGCACGTTGGGTGGCACGGGATACACGCGGACGTGCATTGTCCTGTTGGAACAGTAAGTTCCCTTGCCGGTCTAGGAATGGTAGAACGATGGGTTCGATGACGGTTTGGATGTACCGTGCACTATTCAGTGTCCCCTCGACGATCACCAGTGGTGTACGGCCAGTGTAGGAGATCGCTCCCCACACCATGATGCCGGGTGTTGGCCCTGTGTGCCTCGGTCGTATGCAGTCCTGATTGTGGCGCTCACCTGCACGGCGCCAAACACGCATACGACCATCATTGGCACCAAGGCAGAAGCGACTCTCATCGCTGAAGACGACACGTCTCCATTCGTCCCTCCATTCACGCCTGTCGCGACACCACTGGAGGTGGGCTGCACGATGTTGGGGCGTGAGCGGAAGACGGCCTAACGGTGTGCGGGACCGTAGCCCAACTTCATGCAGACGGTTGCGAATGGTCCTCGCCGATACCCCAGGAGCCACAGTGTCCCTAATTTGCTGGGAAGTGGCGGTGCGGTCCCCTACGGCACTGCGTAGGATCCTACGGTCTTGGCGTGCATCCGTGCGTCGCTGCGGTCCGGTCCCAGGTCGACGGGCACGTGCACCTTCCGCCGACCACTTGCGACAACATCGATGTACTGTGGAGACCTCACGCCCCACGTGTTGAGCAATTCGGCGGTACGTCCACCCGGCCTCCCGCATGCCCACTACACGCCCTCGCTCAAAGTCCGTCAACTGCACATACGGTTCACGTCCACGCTGTCGCGGCATGCTACCAGTGTTAAAGACTGCGATGGAGCTCCGTATGCCACGGCAAACTGGCTGACACTGACGGCGGCGGTGCACAAATGCTGCGCAGCTAGAGCCATTCGACGGCCAACACCGCGGTTTCTGGTGTGTCCGCTGTGCCGTGCGTGTGATCATTGCTTGTACAGCCCTCTCGCAGTGTCCGGAGCAAGTATGGTGGGTCTGACACACCGGTGTCAATGTGTTCTTTTTTCCATTTCCAGGAGTGTATTAAGCTTACTTCTCTCTGCTGGCAGCATCGGCCTCATAAATCACTCCCCTTTCCCTTATTTCCACCCTAAGCTGTTTCAAATACGCTAATTACATTTCTCCTCTTACGACATAGGATACACATTGACACACAGCCGTCACTATTTTGGTCATATTCTCCTTGCACCGAATATCACTAATCCATTTTCTATTCTCTCTCAACCTCAGAAAATCTCTTGCAGTCGCCTTTCTTTCGGCACTCGCGGAGTCACAAACAGGGCGCGCAAAATCTCGGACACCCCTGTGTTATGTCACTTGGCGGAAGCAGCGGCCAGTGCCCCTCGCGGCAGGTAGTGCCTAACAAAGAGACAGACCAGTCTGCCACCCTGCTCCAGGCTGCTCAGCGGAACGCGTCAGACCTGTTAGCAGCTCACTGCAACATCCAGTCTTTACCTGCACATTACGAAGAACTTAGCCTCCTCTTCAACCAACTGAACTACCACGTAATCCTCTTATCCGAAACGTGGTTGAAACCACACATATCCTCTGCATCTATTCATCTCCCAGGGTACACATTTCTTAGGGCAGACAGATCAAAAAAGCGAGGTGGCGGGGTCGGCGCGTATATACGAACAGACCTCAAAGCGAAAGTCTTATGTACGTCAAACCCTGCTGAAGAAAAACAGGCTGAATTCATGTTCATTGAAATAAATATACAAAGTCGGAAGTTCTTGACTGGCGTCGTGTACAAGCCGCCAAAAATAAGCTCAATGAGTTCCTTCCAGTCGGAATTACATTCACTTCAGTGTCAATACGAACATGTCATCGTAATGGGTGACTTGAACATAGACCTGCTCAGAGACACTCCCTCCGCAATAAACCTAAGAAGACTGTTTAGTTGCAATAGCATGAACATTCTTCCATTACAACCTACACACCATACGGCGCACAGTCATACTCTTATAGACGTAATCGCAACGAAACAGACTGACAAAGTAAGAGATGTTGGTCAAACATCGGCCCCTGGCCTCTCAGCACATGATGTAATATTCCTGGCCTACTCTGTGCAGCCCCCAAGGAACAAATCGCGTTACATAACTTGTAGGAACATGAAACGTATTGACCTGGACGCTATAACAGCCGATTGCTCAGAAATCTCATGGCACCAAATAATCAGAGAACCTACAATCGACGGCAAAATTAATGAACTTGGTGATAAACTCACTGCCCTCTATGACAAACATGCACCTGTGCGCAAAATCCGTGTAAGAAAATCTCCTGCTCCATGGCTGACAGCTGAATTACGTCAAATGATGACTAATAGGGAAGCTGCCCACAGGCGTTTCAAAGGCAGATCCGAAACCCGAGTGTTTCGAAGAATATAGAAAGCTACAGAACAGAGTGAAACAATGCATTCGCAATGCTAAAATCAGGCACGCTCGCTCCCTTGTATGCAGCGATCTCACGCCCACGACTCTATGGAAGAATCTCCGTAGCTTGGGGGTCGGAAAGGCAAAATCGGAATCTACTTTTCAAGTGTCAGCTAACGAATTAAATGAATTCTTCTCTGAACCTCTGAATACCCGCACGGCTGATAATTACCGTCCACAAGAATCCCCAAACAGAATAACTAACAACGATACCTTCCATCTGAAACATGTAACAACAAATACGGCAAGAAAAGCAATAATGAGAATCTCTTCTGATGCAATAGGCAACGACAGTATCGGTATAACCATGATTAAGAATGTTGCCGATATCTTAGTACCTGTCTTAACTGACATATTTAATTTTTCCCTCGTGAACGGAATATACCCCACTGCATGGAAAAGAAGCATAATTCGACCCATCCCTAAGATCGAAAACCCGCAACTGCCTAGTGATTACCGACCAGTTAGCATACTGCCTGCTCTTTCCAAAGCACTTGAATATATTGTTCATGACCAAATCACTGAACACTTGAATGAATTCAGCCTATATGACGAATTTCAATCCGGTTTCCGTAAACATAACAGCACAAACACTGCTCTAATTAAAGTAACTGATGACCTGAAATATGCCATCGACAATCGAAAGACAACAATATTGACGTTACTGGACTTCAGCAAAGCTTTTGACACTGTTAATTTTGACACATTGCTCAGAAAAATGCAACAGCTTAATTTCTGTGATAGTGCAATGAGATGGTTTGAAAGCTACTTAAAAGACAGACAGCAATGTGTTGTCTGCGTAAATGAAAAATTTTCCTGGAAACATGTTTCCTCGGGAGTGCCACAAGGATCTGTCTTAGGACCACTTTTGTTTTCTTTATATGTCAACGATATTTCCTCGGTTCTGTCCTGTAAATATCATTTCTATGCCGACGACCTCCAGCTCTACCTAAGTGTCAGACCTGAAGATGTAAACACTGCAATCGCTCAGATGAATGATGATCTGTCTTCAGTAGTGACATGGGCGAAAAACCTGAGGCTTAAACTAAATGCAAGAAAGACGCAAGTAATCTTAATAGCCCATCAGAAATTAATAAGTTCAGATTTCCGCGAACGGCTACCTCCCATTCTGCTCGACGGTACTCCAATACCATATCAGAAAACATTTAAGAACTTGGGTGTAACTTTGGATGAGCATCTCAACTGGGCGGAGAATACAGTCGCAGTGTGCCGAAAGACGTCTGCTTGTCTCTATGCTCTCAAAAAGTTTCGGAACATATTTCCACAGGACTTGAAACGCCAGCTCATGCAAGCACTCGTTCTACCGAACCTCCACTATTGTGATGTGATTCAACAAGGCATGAGTAGTGAAAACAAAAGACGGCTAGAACTAACCATGAATGCCTGTGTGCGTTACACCTGCCATATTCGCCGATATGATCATGTTAGTGCTTCATACTCCGAGATAGGGTCGCTGCGGCCGGACAAATTGCGTGAGTACCACACTCTATGTCTACTTCACCGACTCCTCGTCGCGCAAGCGCCCCAGTACCCTGCTTCAGAGATTAAAAACCTGTCATGCCATCATAATCGAAACACGAGGTCACTCTTACTTGGTATCCTAACTGTGCCCACTCACAAAACAAAAACTTTTGCAAACTCCTTCTCAGTTGCCGCTGTCCGCCTCTGGAACAAACTGCCCCTTACCTTGCGCAAAATCCAATCTCCTGCTGCTTTTAAGAAGAAGTTGAAGCATTTCCTACTATCATCCTCATAACGTTCTCCACAAAATTAATGTACAAGGTCAATCCTCTCATCTGTCAAATAGCAAAGCTAGCGTCTCCTATCTTGCTCCTGAGATGCCTTCTTCTTCATCTATCTCTATTAGCCACACAATCTTCTTTTCCTTTATACTTCCTTAATTATGTTTCATCATGTCTCTCTATTCTTCTCCTCCCTTCACCATGAGTCTCCCTCATACTCCCTGCTGCTAGCACTCCTATCTAAAATCTGTCTCTTCAATAATGTCTAATTGTAACAGTACTTATGATCTACGAATGTAAACTCTATATGTATGTATTTTTCCAGGTGTACCTTCCTAATTGTTTATTTCACTTTTTGTACTAGATGTAGTTTAACATGTCTACTAAAACATATGAATGTAAAATAAGTAGAATTCCTGGTTACATGTAAGAGAGGGCCTGATGGCCCTAATCTTGCCAGGTTAAATAAATAAATAAATAAATAAATAAATAGCTAACCGGAGACGAAGGAAAAAGAGTTCAAATGTGCGTGAAATCTTATGGGACTTAACTGCTAAGGTCATCAGTCCCTAAGATACACACTACTTAACCTAAATTATCCTAAGGACAAACACACACACCCATGCCCCAGGGAGGACTCGAACCTCCGCCGGGACCAGCCGCACAGGGAGATGAAGAGGTTTGCAGAAATAGACCAGCATGGATAACTGCCTCAAACAAGTCTTCGGACTAAGGACCACAACATTGATACGTTAAAATGAAAGAAAGGTTAGTAATGGTGGGCGACTAAAACTCGACTGTTATATCTGCAAGAGAAGGGAAAACAGTAAGAGGACACGGAATGGTGTAAAGGAATGAGAGGACACGTCACTTGGTAGAATTTCGTACAGAACACAATTTGACCATTGCAAACGTTTGGTTCAGAAACTTGATAAAGGGTTGCGTCGGCTTACACTTTAACTTAAATATGCTTTGTACGCATGGTTTACACGCTTATTTGGCTTCCGTGTTACTGAAAAACTGATATAAAGGAGAAGAACGACAAATGTATTCGCAGTCGCGAATACGAACAATCATCAGTTGTATAAGGGAATGACGACAGAGAAAATTTGTGCCGGGCAGGGGCTCGAATACTGATTTCCCCCTTAACGAGAGTGACCGCCTTAATCGCTTCGGCTATCCGTGCACGACTCACGGCTACACCCAAACTTCCATGTGTATCGTTCCTGTGTCACAACCTGTACTCCTTGACATATTATCTAATTTCTAATACATGGAAGGACACTTTAATTAAAAGTCGCTAATCAGTATTGGCGGATAAATAGAATATTGCAGTGCCTGTGCTGTTCACAAGAACGGTGCTATGTTTTTTTCAGATATGTATGCATATCCGAAAAACACTGCATCGTTCTCCTTAACAACAAAGGCACTGAAATACCATAACGTTGAAACGGTTTAACATACACACGTTGAACGATACGTATACATTTAAGTTAACTGACAGAAATTGCAGAAATGCACCCAAATGTTGGCCTCTACAAGCGCTGATGTTACGTCAGGTAAAGACTGCGCCATTCTCAATGCTCAACTCAAACAAGAGACTGGTGGACATGGCAATTTAAACCTACAGTAGAGGGGGGGGGGGGGCTGCACCCAGTAGAAGATCCAAAGGAGGAGTACGGAGAAAGACTGCGTACGCCATAAAGAACAAAGAGTACGGCACAACGAAAGACGATTAGCGAGACATCGAAAAAATTCAGAATATGCTGCTAGATTTGATACCGGTAACTTTGATCAATGTGCAAGTGTAATAGAAATGCTCGAAGAATTCAAACAGGAACCCATTGAGGAAAGAAGACGTTCTTTTCGCGAAACACATTGAGATAGTTTAGAGAAAGGGCATTTGCGACAGTCTGCAGAACAATGCTACTGCCATCAACATACCTGTCGCGTAAGGACAGCGAAGGTAAGGTGATAGAAATTAGGGTTCCTACGGAAGCATAAAGATATTTGTTTTTCCCCCCACTCCACTTGCGAGTGGAACAGGAAATGTAATGACTGGTAGCGATACACGGAGCGCCATGCGCCGTATTGTGGCTTGCGGAGTGCGTTTTCTAACTTAGATGTAGAACATCAAACATTATCAGTAGTGAATACTAAACACCGGGAGGGACAGAAGCATTAACTCTGTTCCTCCTTTGTTTGCTTACTGAGACAGCAGAATTCCAACCAGAATTTTATCAAAGAGCCCCGTTTCAAATGTTACTTTTCTTACCATCTTTAGGTTTCCTGGATTTAAACTGTCATGCACCGTACTTCTTCAAAACATATGTCGTGGAGAAACAGCGGTCTAGCATAAGGTACTATGAAATAGATTAAAAATAGTCCCTGCCGCAATACAACCTTTATTTGTAATGGTTACCCGTTTGGGTCAGAATGTGGCCATCTTCAGACCATTTATACCGTATGGTAGGCAGTGGCGGTGAACGGAACAGGTGTTATGACTCCACGGAAGTCAACTGAGCAATTGACGTTCGTGGAGTCATAACACCACTTTCGCTCACCGTCACAACCTACCATCATGATATAAACGGTCTGTAGAGGGTCACAGTTTGACCGAACTCGGCAACCACTGTACATAAATGTTTTACAGCGGTCGAGGCTGTTTTTAATCAATCTTTAATGCTATGCACAGTGTTTGCTCATTTCGTTTGTTCCTTTAGAAGGTCAGGTTGAAATATTTGCGGTTGTTGAGGACGTTACCCGGCTACAGTGCTGTAACTATGAACATTCGGTTTGTTGGGAGAAGTTTAAGTATCAGAAGATTTGTTTACTTTACCGTTTGCTAAAAAATTAACTGCATTCAGTATGCGCTTTAGAGAATTCAAGACGCAGTATCGTCCAAGTTAGCATGAGCCAGTCCTTCTTGTGCCAAACTCTAGCTTTCCCGGCCAACGAGAACTCTTTATGTATACCTTACGTACTATATTAACGAAAAGAAAGAGTAAAAGGGACTTGTATGTCGCGTCCTTCTTTCTGGTAAACCGCTGGTCGCGCAGGCATCTTCTCGCAGGGAGCATTCACAGTGCAAGTGTTCACATCGCTAGTTTAGTGGATTACTTGCTGTATGTGTAGCGAAAATGATATTTTTTGTATCGTCTGATGAGACAAAACTAATAGTGGCTCCGTCGTGCCAAAGATTTTGTTATTGACATTTAGAAAGAAGAATATGTATTTAAATGTATTAAGAATATGAGCTACTGATGCACTGGACTACATTTGCAACTATAAATGCTAATATGCTGATATGATAGATGTGATGTACTGCTACTGACAGCCTACCTATAAGCCACCCGTAAAACTGCCTTTCATACTGTGGAATGCCTCCGAATATATGTTTGAACTTTTTGTCCAAATGCTGCTTCGTCGCTCGCCACAGTTTTGTTAAAGTAATTCCGTGTTTCACTGGCTCTCTATGTTTTGTTTTATTATTGCTCGCGTAACAACTAATATATGAGATAAAATATGTTGCTGCGAAAAGAGCCCCGAAATACCTTTTAGTGATGCTGTGCTGTGACTTTCCTTGGATTATTAATTTTCAACAAAACAAAATATATTATGTTCTTATTATTCTAGATCTGGCTTTCTATTAAAGGAAAATTTTTTCGTTATTGTAACTCGCCATGAAGTTCAACGTATCTCCCTTTCTTTACAGTTATCGAAAAGGTTAATGAAAATTATTTCGTTATCAATACTGACGTTACAGTACGCAATGATTGTTCAACATCAAAATTTTGCAGTGGATTTTTGTTAGCAGTAAATCACCAATAAGTACCACGCCTAACACGAAACATGAGACTATTATCATAGAAAAAGATGTTTTTACTATAAGGTTTGCCAGATCAGAACTACGCACAGCAAGATTTCTTTTATGTTATGAAAGTAAATTATCTTTTCTCTGTTAATAATATATCATCGGCAGCCCGCGTCAACCTGTAAAACACATCATAAAATCTGCTGCTTTGCTCTGCAATTCCGAAAGTTAAAAGAAATAATTTTTGTTTACTTCATACCGCTTCTTTGCGGTATGATTGGTTACATTTAATGCAGTTTGAATGCACCGCGGAAGTGGCTCGTTCGTTCGTAGCGCAGCTCTGCACCACGTATAATATTTAAATAACTGAAAATGTCTTAAAAGGATGGGATAAAATACCAGGAAAGCTTATTACAAATCCTAATGCAAGTTTTCGCTGAGTAGCTCTGTTCTGTTGTTGTCGTCTTCAGTCCTGAGACTGGTTTGATGCAGCTCTCCATGCTACCCTATCCTGTGCAAGCTTCTTCATCTCCCAGTAGTTACTGCAACCCACATCCTTCTGAATCTGCTTAGTGTATTCATCTCTTGGTCTCCCTCTACGATTTTTACCCTCCACGCTGCCCTCCAATGCTAAATTTGTGGTCCCTTGATGCCGCAGAACATGTCCTACTAACCGGTCCCTTCTTTTTGTCAAGTTGTGCCACATACTCCTCTTCCCCCCAATTCTATTCAATACTTCATCATTAGTTATGTGATCCACCCATCTAATCTTCAGCATTCTTCCGTAGCACCACATTTCGAATGCTTCTATTTTCTCCTTGTCCAAACTATTTATCGTCCTTGTTTCACTTCCATACATGGCTACACTCCACACAAATACTTTCAGAAACGACTTCCTGACACTTAAATCTATACTCGATGTTAACAAATTTCTCTTCTTCAGAAACGCTTTCCATGCCATTGGCAATCTACATCTTATATCCTCTCTACTTCGACCATCATCAGTTATTTTACTCTCCAAATAGCAAAACTCCTTTACTACTTTAAGTGTCTCATTTCCTAATCTAATTCCCTCAGCATCACCCAACTTCACTCTACTAAATTCAATTATCCTCGTTTTGCTTTTGTTGATGTTCATCATATATCCTCCTTTCAAGACACTGTCCATTCCGTTCAACTGCTCTTCCAAGTCCTTTGTTGTCTCTGATAGAATTACAATGTCATCGGCGAACCTCAAAGTTTTTATTTCTTTTCCATGGATTTTAATACCTACTCCGAAATTTTCTTCAGTTTCCTTTACTGCTTGCTCAATATACAGATTGAATAACATCGGGGAGAGGCTACAACCCTGTCTCACTCCCGTCCCAAACACTGCCTCCCTTTCATGCCCCTCGACTCTTATAACTGCCATCTGGTTTCAGTACAAATTGTAAATAGCCTTTCGCTCCCTGTATTTTACCCCTGCCACCTTTAGAATTTGAAAGACAGTTTTCCAGTCAACATTGTCAAAAGCTTTCTCTAAGTCTACAAATGGTAGAAACGTAGGTTTGCCTTTTCTTAATCTTTCATCTAAGATAAGTCGTAAGGTCAGTATTGCCTCACGTGTTCCAACATTTTTACGGAATCCAAACTGATATTCCCCGAGGTCGACTTCCACCAGTTTTTCCATTCGTCTGTAAAGAATTCGCGTTAGAATTTTACAGCTGTGACTTATTAAACTGATAGTTCGGTAATTTTCACATCTGTCAACACCTGCTTTCTTTGGGATTGGAATTATTATATTCTTCTTGAAGTCCGAGGGTATTTCGCCTGTCTCATACATCTTGCTCACCAGAAGGTAGACTTTTGTCAGGACTGGCTCTCCCAAGGCAGTCAGTAGTTCCAATGGAATGTTGTCTACTCCCAGGGCCTTGTTTCGACTCAGGTCTTTAAGTGCTCTGTCAAACTCTTCACGCAGTGTCATATCTCCCATTTCATCTTAATCTACATCCTCTTCCATTTCCATAATATTGTCCTCAAGTACGTCGCCCTTGTATAGACCCTCTATATACTCCTTCCACCTTTCTGCTTTCCCTTCTTTACTTAGAACTGCGTTTCCATCTGAGCTCTTGATATTCATACAAGTGGTTCTCTTTTCTCCAAAGGTCTCTTTAATTTTCCTGTAGGCAGTATCTATCTTACCCCTAGTGAAATACGCCTCTACATCCTTACATTTGTCCTCTAGCCATCCCTGCTTAGCCATTTTGCACTTCCTGTGAATCTCATTTTTGAGACGTTTGTATTCCTTTTTGCCTACTTCATTTACTGCATTTTTATATTTTCTCCTTTCATCAATTAAATTCAATATTTCTTCTGTTACCCAAGGAGCTCTACGAGCCCTCGTCTATTTACCTACTTGATCCTCTGCTGCCTTCACTACTTCATCCCTCAGAGCTACCCATTCTTCACCTACTGTATTTATTTCCCCCATTCCTGTCAATTGTTCCCTTATGCTCTCCCTGAAACTCTGTACAACCTCTGGTTCTTTCAGTGTATCCAGGTCCCATCTCCTTAAATTCCCACCTTTTTGCAGTTTCTTGAGTTTTAATCTACAGTTCATAACCAATAGATTGTGGTCAGAGTCCACATCTACCCCTGGAAATGTTTTACAATTTAAAACCTGGTTCCTAAATCTCTGTCTTACCATTATATAAACTATATGATACCTTTTAGTATCTCCAGGGTTCTTCCATGTATACAACCTTCTTTCATGATTCTTGAACCAAGTGTTAGCTATGATTAAGTTATGCTCTGTGCAAAACTCTACCAGGCGGCTTCCTCTTTCATTTCTTAGCCCCAATCCATATTCACCTACTATGTTTCCTTCTCTCCCTTTTCCTACTCTTGAATTCCAGTCACCCATGACTATTAAATTTTCGTCTCCCTTCCCTACCTCAATAATTTCTTTTATCTCATCATACATTTCTTCAATTTCTTCATCATCTGCAGAGCTAGTTGGCATATAAACTTCTACTACTGTAGTAGGCGTGGGCTTCGTGTCTATCTTGGCCACAATAATGCGTTCACTATACTGTTTGTTTACCTGCAAAAGTCTTGTGCCTCCTGCCACCGAACTTCGCTAATTCCCACTACATCTACCTTTAACCTATCCATTTCCGTTTTTAAATTTTCTAATCTACCTGCCCGGTTAAGTGATCTGACGTTCCACGCTCCGATCCGTAGAACGCCAGTTTTCTTTTTCCTGGTAACGACGTCCTCTTGAGTAGTCCCCACCCGGAGATCCGAATGGGGGACTATTTTACCTCCGGAATATTTTACCCAAGAGGACGCCATCATCATTTATCCATACAGTAAAGCTGCATGCCCTCGGGAAAAATTACTGCCCTAGTTTCCCCTTGCTTTCAGCCGTTCGCAGTACCAGCACAGCAGGTCGTTTTGGTTAATGTTGCAAGGCCAGGTCAGTCAATCACCCAGACTGTTGCCCGTGGAACTACTGAAAAGGCTGCTGCCCCTCTTCAGGAACCACACGTTTGTCTGGCCTCTCAACAGATACCCCTCCGTTGTGTTGCACCTACGGTACGGCCATCTGTATCGCTAAGGCACGCAAGGCTCCCCACGAACGGCAAGGTCCATGGTTCATGGGGAAGAAGTAGCTTTATTCAAAACATTTAAACAGATTAAATTATTACACACCTTTACAATGAGTATGTAATGGCGTACGTCTCTCAATCTTGACAAAAGAATGCTACGCAAGCGTACAATATAACGTCACAGGCTCTTCCTACTCACGTAACTCAAAGAACATGACAGAAAAATTAATGTTCGGTCACAACTATTTATACTAGTCACATATTCTCATCTTTGTTTGATATTTAATAAGTATCGTCTGTGGCGATTTCAGTACTCGCCGACACTGATATTATCTTTAAAAGAAATCTGTACATAATTCTATACAAGAACAAAACATGACACATAATGCTTTCTGTTTATTACATAAAGTTCACCCAATCATTGTCCACGCAGTTACAATCATCCAGCACAATTATTATTTTCTCCGTTTTTTTACCTCATATAATATGTGTTTTGCTAAGAGACAAAAGTAATAGTGTCTCCGTCGTGCCAAAGGTGTTGTTATTGACATTTAGAAAGAAGAATATGTATTTGAATTTTTTAAGAATATGAACTACTGATGCACTAGACTACATTTGCAACTATAAATGCTAATATGTTGATATGATGGATGTGATGTAGCGCTACTGACAGCCTACTTTAACAAATAAAAAATAAAATAATAATAATGTAATAATAATTTGTAATAATAATTATTATTGTTTGTTTGGTTGAGTAAGTAATTGAGGGATTAAAATTTACACCGTGAATTTATCGAGCTTCGCACGTCCGAAGATGTACGGAACGTAGTCAGGGCCCATTATGTATTTTTTTTGTAGACAAAGTCTCATATCCGACCTCAGCTTCAATCATGAAAATGGAGTGACTAAAATTACTAAAACAAAGAAAAGCATACGATTAAATAAAACATATATTCATTTTAACATACATTACGATATAAATGACACTTACGTAAAATTCTAGATAAATAATGGCAGATCAGTCACAAATGAGAGCGACTTATTAATTCTGCGCCTCTTTTCTGCTAATAAATATCAATACGGCTAATTGTGGAGCCGCACAAAATATTACGCCCACACTTACATAAGAGTGTGCTGATGCCTACTGGCTGTGACAAGAGGGCGCTGTTAATTGCTTTATTTTGCATTCTCTTGTCTTAAAAAATCGATACATATAATCAAAGTTACCTAAATTAAATATTGTCTGTGCTCGAGTGCAAATGGTTCCTTAAACTTCCCCCCAAATTGCGAAGCAAAGGTGTACCACCTGCAGCTGAGCAATTTGTTGACGTATTTCCTTTATTTGTCATGTCATGAATCATAAGTTATTAAGTATTATGTTTCACAGATTCAACATACATAAAATGTCAAAAATCTATACAAATACATAAATAATATTTACATACAAGTTAAATGAAAGTGAAAAGAAAAAATAAAATCATTTGATCCCATTCGGAATTGAACCCACACACTTGTTCTTAATAGCCGAGTGCGCTGGCACATAGCTATAGATGCATTCTTCATAATGGTTTTCAAGTGCATGTATATATAGACTGTAACAATCATTTCACAGTTCGTATCCACTTGTGCTTAGTCACTTTGTAAAAATTCTTGGGTATATAGTCCATTATTTTCTTTCACTTCACTTCAAAATGTTATTACACATGTTCATTCGATAAATAAAATTAATTAATGTTTTTGTGCATGTTCAGAGATATGTGAACGTATTCTGTGTAGAATGTCACTTGTTAGAAATGGTTTATACTGTGCTAGTGTGCTAAAGTCTTTGCACTTTAAAATAAATATCACGTGTCACACGTTTTGTTTACGTTGAGACGAAAGTTCTTGAAGAAAAAAAGCAGGAGATCAATAATCCCGCAATGAAGCGTGCTTTTCAAGACGTAGTTAAAATGTGGTTTCGTCTTGGTAGGAATACATGGTGTCAGTGGTTCCATACTGACCAGTCCGTGTTACATCTACTCAATAACCTCCAATTTCGTCTTCCGGAAGGCGTATGTCGTCTCCTGGATATTGTGTCGTCGTTTCGTCGAAAAGTGTACCGTGGTTTTGCGACTCACGTCACCTATAGTGTCCCGTCATGAGTGCAGTGCACCATTTTTTTTTAATTTGCACAAAACTTTTTTTTCATACATTGTTCGTTGCAAAACAAATTGTTCGTTCACAAAAGAGGGCACAAAACGTAACAAATATCACTTCACATTGAGTATAGTGTTCTATTACATATTTACACAGATACAAAAAAAATTCTGGGAAACATGTACCTTACATTACATTATTTGGTAATACATATACATATTTCACATTTTTCAATTTCATTAAACTAGATATTTACAAATACATATGGGTGAGACATGTTTTTTTAATAAAGTTTTCCTTTTAAGTATATTTTCCTTTACATCAGTACCACACAATAAGTGTTCTTCCTCATTAAATGTTTCCTGCAACAAAAACTTTCATAGTAGGTTAAAAACATCGTGGAGATGATCTGTCCTGAAAAGTCATGATTACAATAAGACACAACACGTCACATCCACAATCAATTCCAAATTAGCACAAACACAAAGTATCATTTACAAATAAAATAAAGTATGTAGCCTTGCTCAATTAATCTCATTTGTCCTTTCCTGTAGAGTTTTTTCTGTGCATGTTGTGTTCATGTGGATTGTGGTGTGAGTGTGAATAGCAAATTAAGTGTCTCTCATGCCATTTAATATATCAGGTTCAGGTCAGAAATTGCCTCCAGTCATTTAGTCTGTCAGCTTGTCTGCAGGGTATTAATAAAGATAATCAGTAGCTGTGCTTTGCATGAAAATTGTTAGTTCTTCCTGTGTCTTATCTTCTTGCTGCTGCTGTTGCTGCTGTTGCTGCTGTTACTGCTGGTGCTGTAAAATGTAGATACTTAAGATTATAGCTTATATCTTCTTCTTCTTCCAGCTTGAAGTACCAGATATGACTTACGTTGTTGTTGTATCAGCATACTCTGCTAAGGGCTAAAAGTTTTCAAATCTTTGTGAGGGTACAAACCTAAAATTCTCTTATTCTTGGGGTTTTGTAACAGATATGCTCCAGGGTGTGGTATATCAATGATTGTGTAAGGACCTTCATACAATGGACGCCACTTAACATTACGTTTTAGAGGTGATGACGTTTTGTAGTGCGTCTTAAGTAAAACTTGCATGCCTATTGTAAAGTTTTGCCTTATTTTAAGATTAGCACCATAGTTCTTATTTCTAATGTCAGCTTGTTCAGTAATTGCAATGAGTACTTCCCTCACCTTTTCCTCGTGTGAAGGTTTGGTGTTGGAAAATTTTGGTAGTGGGTTGCTCCATTCATTAGTTTCCTTTGTGTCAAACATGATTTCTCTTGGAGTATAGGGTGTGTTGCATATATTTAAATTGTTGTGTATTTCCTCAAAAAGTGATAGGTAATGTATCCAGTTTGTGTGCTGTGTTGAGGTGTAAGTTCTCGTGAATCTGTTTAATTCTCTAATAATTCTCTGGTTGTGTCCTCACAGGTACGATAATTTGCTTGATAGATCTAATACTAACCTGATACTTCCATTGTGTCTTTTCACTGCATGCAAAGGGCTAAAATATGGAGATGTTGATGGTTCTATAATATTCCACGTAATCATTTTCTTTAGTTCCTCCCAAACAGCAGGTCGCAGAGCTAGAGGTACATTGTATGACTTGTGGTAACAGATTTGGTGAAGCTTGACTTCAATTGTATACATATATGTGTTGATTCTACCCGACTTACTAGTGAAAACGTACTTATTCTTAAGTAAAATATGTTTAAGCTAGGATCTCTCCTCTTCATTAATAGCATCACCTTCTGATAACTTAGAATTAATTTGTGTAAGTACATCATTCACTACCTCACTGTGTGATACAAGTTGTTGTGGGGAATCTACGTCAGTCTCGTGTATAATCTGTATCTTGTAGCCAGAACAGTGCTTGTTATGGTCTACTAGTCGAGTGTCCAAGTTCAAAACTATGTCTCTGCCTTCATACTTAAAATAACAAATGCCTTTGGAGAAGTCTATAGTGCAGTGCTCCTCGCAAAGAAAATCAATGCCCAATATACAATTGGCAGCAACGTTCTGGACAACTAGGAAAGGCCATTATACAATTCCGTTTCCCATATTAACAGTCACAAATACCTGCTTATTAACTCTACTTGACTTATTACCTAATGCAGTTAATATTAAACAGTTTTGAACTGGGAACTCTGGTATCTTAGAAGTTTCCTTCATCATAGTATAAAAATTGTGAGAAATCACACTGACAGCAGCTCCTATATCAATAATTATGTTAGTAGGTATACCTCCTACAATGCCTGAGGTGGAAGACAGTACAAATCTTTTCTTTACATTGTGACATTTTGTGTTGTCATTTATCAGATCAGCAGCTAAGTTTCCACTTTCATTATATCTTAAGAATAGTGTAGGCAACTCTTGTTGTGTAAATGTTAATTTTTCTTGTTTCACAATTTCACTAGCAAGTGCATATTCAAACATAGTTTCTAAATTGAAGTTGCCCCCCAAATGTTCCTCAACCACGACCTGGGGCTCAGTAATGACTGGTTCTAGTTTACCTGGTTTGTCTGGTCATTGGTAAGTGTAGATGTAGTTTCATTAGCTACCTCAATAATATTTACATTAGGATATTGTCTTTGCCAATCGCCTGTCTGTTTACGGTTGGCTGAAGTCATTTGTTGGTTTGCGTTGCTTGTTTGTGCAAAATTCCATTGTGGCGTCTGAATATGATCTTGTGGTGGCAGTTGCTGTGTTTGCCACTGTCTCGCATAATACTGGTTGTTGTTCCGGTTAAAGTGCGGTGCAGGTGTTCCATTTCTTGTGTAATCTGTGTTGTTGTTTCTTTGCCAGTATTTCTCTTTGGCTTTGTGTCCGTTGTTGTTTCCGTTATTCCTTCTTGAATTAAAATTGTCGTTTCTTCTTTTTTTGTACGGGTTATCTCCCTGTGTATAGTTATAGTTGTTTGTGTGCAGCTGTGAGTTTTGGTGATTGTTTTGCATGTTTACTGCGTGTTGTGAATTTTGCTGCGTGTTTGGTAATGTAGCAATGTAGACATGTTGATTCCTACTGCTTGAGTTGTGTGTTGGTTCTTGTTCTTCATACAGTAAATCAACAACATCTAACTTTTCCAAAAAATATTAAGGATCGTCGTCCGGTAAGTACAGTAATTTCTCTTTAATATTAAAAGGAAGTCTTGCTTTCAGAGATCGGATCACATCTTTTGGTTTCACTGGTTCATTAAGGAAATGTATCATGTTTAGGTACTTTTCAAAACATCGGCGCAGATTGCCGTTTTTAGGATTGAAGTGTTGGGGTTCAGTGACTTGTTTGCGGATACGCTCCGGCACTGTGGGTTACCAAAACTTATTCAAGAAGGCGCGTTCAAACTGCTCGTATGTTTCATGGTAAGCCCAGACAGCAGCGTCCCCTTGAATGTAATCCACAACGTACACAATGCGTTTGTGGTCGCTCCACGAACGTAGGAATGCGTTCCTAAATGCTTTTAAGAAGATGACAGGGTGTACAGTGTTTTTTCCTGGTATAAAAGGTTGGAAATTACGGTGCTTGAATAGACTTTCTTCTTCTTTGTTACGTGCTCGTCTGCCTCTTTCCATGTAATCATTGAATTCTTCCGTGTGTGTACATGGTTCTTCATCAAAATGATAATTGTATTGTATTTCAGGTGATGGGTATCTGTTGCTATGCGTGTCAGTGTATTGTGTATTTGAGTGTTGAAATTCGTGTGTGTACAAGCGTTCATTTCCGAATCGAGATTTTTTTCTGTGTGTATTAAAATGTGTAGTGGGTGTACTATTCTGCTGTGCTTGGCATTGTGTTTGTTTGCATATCGTCATCGATTACTTGTCTATTGTTGTTCATGTATTCCACTACAGAATCGTGCACAATATGTGGCAATTTGTTTTGTATACATTCTTCAAAAATTTGGTCTTTGTGTGCTGTCCATTCTTTAAATTGTGTATTAATGCGAGACAAATGGGGTTCAGCCTCTATCTGTATTGTTGTGTGAATCTGTTTGTGATGTCAGCTACGTTTGTTTCTATTGTATTCACCTTTAAATTGATTTCGTCACATGCGTGCGTGTTTGATTCTAATTTGCAATAATTTCACAGGTTTTTGTTAATTCATGGATGTGATTGGCATTGTCGCTTTATCGCAACTCTAAATTTTCAAATTTTTCCGTGTATTAATTTCATCTACCTTTTGAGTCAGTGTGGCGAAGTCTGATTTTATCTCATTTCTGAAAGCTGCATTGTCTGTCATTAATTGTGTGAATTTTCGTCATTATCTTGCTTAATATTCGATATGCCTTCCAAAATTGAATTCGGTATAGCGGCAAAATTTTGATTGCAAAATGAACTTGCCCCCGCCTCGTCATTAGACGTGACGTGGTCTCTCAGGTTTGGTTCTGAATTGCTCCTTTCGGCGTTTGTGTGTGTGAGTGTGTAGCGGGTTATTTTGATGTGTTTGCGTGTCTGTATTAATTTCTGTGTCTGAATGTGTCTGTGTATCCATGTTTGCATTACTTGATTGTTGTTCCATTGTGTACTGGTGTCGAGTTTTTACCATATCGTGAATAAATTGTGTAAAAATATACTGCCTATGTGTGTCTTTAAATGACTGAGAATGATTGAGATATGACTTTAAACATCGGAAGTAGCATACGTGTTAATAGTGACTAGCCATGTTGCTTGAATCTTGTACAATGTCAGCCATATTGTGCAATGTAACTTGCGTGTTGTTGGATCGGAAAGTAATCGTCTTAATAATGAGATTTCGCCGATTTTGAAAAAAAAATTACTGAATGGAAACTGAATATTGAATATAATGCTGAGCAAAATAATTTTGAATGAAAAATGTGCTTGGAATCAGTTGTGGATACGAGAGTGCTGCGTCTTACCGTACATGTCGTATTGATGCGAAGATTGCATTTCCAGTCCAAATTGTCTCCAGAATTTATTCGTTTTCTTCAATATTCTCGCCACATAGGTTGCTGCCGGTCAGGATGTACATGAAAAAGAACAATTAGTTGTAGTACAGATACAATAATGAGTCCTGTCACGGTCGCCAGTTTAACAAATAAAAAATAAAATAATAATAATATAATAATAATTCGTAATAATAATTATTATTGTTTGTTTGGTTTACACCATGAATTTATCGAGCTTCGCACATCCGAAGATGTACGGAACGTAGCCAGGTCTCATTATGTATTTTCTTTGTAGACAAAGTCTCATATCTGACCTCATCTTCAATCATGAAAATGGAGTGACTAAAATTACTAAAACAAAGAAAAGCATACGATTAAATAAAACATATATTCATTTTAACATACATTACGATATAAATGACACTTATGTAAAATTCTAGATAAATAATGGCAGATCATTCACAAATGAGAGCAACTTATTAATTCTGCGCCTCTTTTCTGCTAATAAATATCAATACGGCTAATTGTGAAACCGCACAAAATATTACGCCCTTCTAGGACAACGAATGACATAAGAGTGTGCTGATGCCTACTGGCTGTGACAAGAGAGCGCTGTTAATTGCTTTATTTTGCATTCTCTTGTCTTAAAAAATTGATACATATAATCTAAGTGAACTAAATTAAATACTGTCTGTGCTCGAGTGCAAATGGTTCCTTAAACTACCTATAAGCCAACTGTAAAACTGCCTTTCATACTGTTGAATACCTCCGATTAATTGTTGGAACTTTATGTCCAAATGCTGCTTCTTTGCTCGCCACAGTTATGTGAAAGTAATTTAGTCAAGACTACAGACTCTTATGAACATGTACGCCACTGTTCTCACTCCAGTGTTGGTGTATTGTAAGCTATGTACACTACTGGCCTTTAAAATTGCTACACCAACGAGAAATGCAGATATAAACAAATATTCATTGGAGAAATATATTATACTTGAAATGACATGTGATTATATTTTCACGCAATTTGGGTGCATAGATCCTGAGAATTCAGTACCCAGAACAACCACCTCCGGCCGCAATAGCGGACTTGATACGCCTGGGCATTGAGTCAATCAGAGCTTGGATGGCGTGTACAGGTACAGCTACCCATGCAGCTTCAACACGATACCACAGTTCATCAAGAGTAGTGACTAGCGTTTTGTGACGAGCCAGTTGCTCGGCCACCATTCACCAGACGTTTTAAATTGGTGAGAGATCTGGAGGATGTGATGGCCGGGGCAGCAGTCGAACATTTTCTGTATCCAGAAAGGCCCGTAGAGGACCTGCAACATATGGTCGTGCATTATCCTGCTGAAATGTAGGGTTCCGCAGGGATCGAATGAACGGTAGAGTCACGGGTCGTTACACATCTGAAATGTAACGTCCAAGACACGTCCAGTGACACTCCATACCATCACACCGGGTGATACGTCAGTATGGCGATGACGAATACACGCTTCCAATGTGCGTTCACCGTGATGTCGCCAAACACGGATGCGACCATTATGGTGCTGTAAACAGAACCTGGATTCATCCGAAAAAATGACGTTTTGCCATTTGTGGACCCAGGTTCGTCTTTGAGTACACCATCGCAGGCGCTTCTGTCTGTGATGTAGCTTCAGGGGTAACCGCAGCCATGGTCTCCGAGCTGATAGTCCATGCTGCTGCAAACGTCGTCGAACTGTTCGTGCAGATGGTTGTTGTCTAGCAAACGTCCCCATCTGTTGACTCAGGGATCGAGACGTGGCTGCACGATCCGTTACAGCCGTGCGGATAAGATGCCTGTCATCTCGACTGCTAGTGATACGAGAGCGTTGGGATCCAGAGCGGCGTTCCGTATTACCCTCCTGAACCCACCGAGTCCTTATTCTGCTAACAGTCATTGGATTTCGATCAACGCTAGCAGCAATGTCGTGATACGATTATCCACAGTCGCGATAGGCTACAATCTGACCTTTATCAAAGTCGTAAACGTGATGGTACGCATTCCTCCTCTTTACACGAGGCATCACAACAACGTTTCACGCCGGTCAACTGCTGTTTGTGTATGAGAAATCGGTTGGAAACTTTCCTCGTGTCAGCACTTTGTAGGTGTCGCCACCGGCGCCAACCTTGTGTGAATGCTCTGAAAAGCTAATTATTTGCATATCACAGCATCTTCTTCCTATCGATTAAATTTTGCGTCTGCAGCACATGATCTTCGTGGTGAAGCAATTTTAATGGCCAGTAGTGCAATACCCTCACATACACACGTACACACTTGCAATGGAAGAGGTACTAACATGAAATGAGAATGACTGAGATTTACGGAACTATTTGCAATGGCCAACTACTTCTCTGAATGTCTCTTAATTGTTATGTGTAAATATACACTGATGAACCGGAACGTTATGACACCTACCTAATAGTCGGTATGTCCGTCCGTCTTTGGCACGGAAGACAGGGCGACGCCACGTGGCTTGGAAGCAATAAGCCCGCGGTAAGTCGCTGGAGGGAGTTGGCACCACATCCGTGCCAGTAAGCCGCCTAATACCCATAAATTCCAGGGAGGAGGGCGATGGGGTCTGACGCCAAGCTAAATCCCAATCCAGATGTGTTTGTTCGGGTTCACATCGGGTGAGTTGGGGAACCAACACATCAATTTGAACTCACCACCGTGTTCCTCGAACCACTCCATAACACTCCGGGCTTTGCGACACGGCGCATTATCTTGCTGAAAAACGCCACTTCCATGGGAAACATGATCGTCATGAAGGTGTGTAAATACTCCTTGCCCGTCATGGTGTCTTTCACGAGCTCTTCTGGACACATGGATGACCACGATAGTGTTCTCCAGAGCACAACAGAGCCGCCGTCAGCTTGTCTGCGTCCCGCAGTCCAGGTATCAAGGAGCTATTCCCCTGGTTGACAACGGATTCGCGCCCTCCCATAGAGATGTTCAAGAAGGTAGGAGGAATCATCAGTCACCAACGTCCAATGCCGATGGTCAAGTGCCCAATTCAGTCGTACTTGGCGATTCCATGATCTTGAGGGCATACGCATGGGTCGTCGCCTGCAAAGGCCCGTCTTTAGGAGTGTTCGGTGCACTGTGTGTTTATATACACTTGTACTCTGCCCAGCTTTAGAGTTTGATGTTAGTTCCGCCACAGCTCAGAGTCTGTCCAGTTTTATCAGTGTACCCAGCCTACGATGTCTGGACGTGGTGCTCACCTTGGCTTCGGCATGTGTTGAAGACATTCACCACAGCACTCTTCGAACACCCGACAAGTCGTGCAGTTTCCGAAATGCTCGTGTCGAACCACCAGGATGTCACAATCTGCCACCGGCCAAACTCAGACAGATTGCGCGCCTTCCCCATTATACTCACGAACAGCACGCTTTAATATTTTTTTGTGGGATCAACAATTTTTAAAAAAATCTCTCACACTGGCCTGATTTAGCTTCACTGGTCAGGATAGTAAAAACATGCGTATGTTAAGGGAATTTTCATTCACAAAGAAGGCTTATCACATTCACACAATTCAATATTGTTCTATCCAGATTAAATTGAGCTTAACATAAATTCCATAAGGCAGTGAAGCAATTTCGAAGTCTCGGTGTGACGAAAATTGTCAGTCGATCTCCTGGAAACATTTGTAATAATTATTAACTTTCGGTGATCACATGGGGAAGACCGGAGATCTGCTGGTAAGACCGTGTTAGCCTATTTATTTGAAGTAACTGGATATCTTGAGCATACAAAACGGCAGGTTCGTCCAGTGTAAATCAGACGTTCCCCACTGATCCCGTGCAACACAGCGTAGTAAGCAGACACTGTCAATAATAATCAGATAAATAATACGCGAACACACTTACTTTAGTTTAGTTCATGTGTTAAATTCCTTCTCATAGAGAATCTCATCAAGATGGCGACTAGCTCAACAATACATACATATACATCCTCTTTCTTTCACGACTAATCGGCAAGAATTCCTTCATTCTTTTCATAAGAGAAAACATAGATAGCCGAGCAGCTATTCCATGCAGTAAATGGACGCTCCAAGGAATAATTGGGCTTGAAACTACTTTGCATTGATAATCGGTAAGATAAGAAGAGATATTTCGAGATATGTACTGAGTTATATAATTTATAAAATTTCTGAAAATATCGTGGAGAGACCGCTGCAAGAGACATACAACGCACATGCATCGTGCGTGTGTATGACTAGCAGTCATTCTTCGATAGGTGACTCTGCTATCGCCTGGACGGTACAGTTCAAAACATTACTACTTAATAGGAAATACCAACCACCAGAACTGTTTATAACCTATAGGCACAATGACAAAAACGTAAATAAAATAGCTATCATATGTACATATTCCAGGCCACTGATGATGCCTTGCAGAAAATAGAGGCGAAGCGCGTATGGCACTAAAATTGTGTTTTATTCAGTTGCTGTCAGACGGTCCATAAGTAAAAATTATTAATATACCGTAAAATGACTGAGTAATTTGTACGTTATGACAGTATCACAGCGATAGGCACTGTAAGCTGACTATCGAAAATTTGGTAGCTTGTTAATATACCTAGCTATCCTCGAGTAACCTTACTGATCTGGGACTGCAATGAAATATTGAATTTCACAGAGTTACCTTCGCGTAAAATTGAAGAAAATACTATCGTAAAACGTCTGTTATGAAACATCTATTGTATTCTAAGGTATCTTACTTTTGAAATTCCTTTCTCTTATAAATATGGGCGAATCGTATAAGTGAATCTGACCAATGGCACATGGACGACTTCCCAATTACAGCTGGATGTATTGTAGCAGCGATTCAAAGTGGTACTTTGTAGTCAGGCATATAAGACCCCATATTTAAGTTAAGTGACTAACTTTGATTACAAGAATAATTTATGTCTGAGTGGAGATTTAGCCTATTCACTGTTCTTTTGATTAGATGTTTTGATTTTCACTGTCCTTTATCTTATGGGGATCACATCTGTATCACGAAACACAGTTCAATTTAGAAACACATTCTCAACCACTAAGTGTTTCTACTGTTGCCGAGAATGTTCCAGTGCGAAACTTAACTGGCGAACAAAACACCTGGTGCTAAGCAAGATGAAATAAATATTGAAATATCCACATATGACGACTTCGCGTGTATTTCTAATTTATTACTTGTATCCGCACTAATTGTTAAATGAAGTGCAAAACATTTCTCGTTGCGGCCTCTAGACTGTCGAAGTTTTATATTCTATTATTATAAGTGTGTTAGTAACGTGTATCTCTCAAAACAGCTGTTTAGTGGAGCACTAGTGCATGTATATGGCAAGGCATGTTATTCCATTATTTTGTGGACACAACCACTCTCCCTTTCCTACTGTGATGCCTGCACTAATGTGACATTTAACTGTACGCAAGTACCTATACTTCTACAATTTCATAGACTTTCAGATTTCTCATTCAGCGTAGAACATCTATAAAACTTCAGATTTATCAGTTTCCAGCTGTGAAACCAGTGCCGTATGTTACTTATTTAATAGAAACTGTTATGTGCTACTGAAATTGTTCTAATATTTTTAATATCTACCTTTCGTGCATCCAAGTGCCCTATTTTAGTTATCAGAGTAATTGCTGCTGATGTGTCTGTAGGTATTTTGCAGATCTGTCTTTCGGAAATATTTTTGCTTAGTAAATTATTGAAAATCACTTTGATTTTACTGGAAACGTTCATATTCAACACGTTGAGGGACTTTGTTAAATGTGATACATCAATAAAGTACACGGGTGAATGTCTTAGCCCGCTGAACTGATCCCGAAACTTTGTACTGTTAAATGTGATACGTCAATAAAATACGCAGGTGAATGTCTTAGCCTGCTAAACTGATCCCGAAACTTTCTACTTATAATCCTGTACAGAATTGTTAACACACTGTCTGTCGTATAACGTGATGAGCAACACAACCATCAGTTTAGTCCAAGGAGCATTCCTAGTCGTGTACCTGATATCGTTAATTTCAGAGTAGAAGTTATGGTCTAAGACTTTTCTACCCATAATAATCAATACACGTTCTTCTAAACCACTTACATTCCCCAGAAAGCCTATATCACAACTGACGTTTCTGAGACCTGCATTTGGCTTAAAAACTTTAAGCAGTTCCTATTTGCTACGCTGATTTCCGAATTAGTACGGATATTGATACGAATACGACTAGCAGCAGTACACTTAGACTTTTTGTTGAAATGTCTATTTCCAAACTTCTTGGATTGTCTGCGGACAATCCGTTGGATAACTGAAGACTGAAGCAACTAGACCTCTTCTGAAACTAAAAACTCTGGCCTGATTTGGCAGTTCAAACTACACTCCATTCATCTTCCCTATTTTCAAACAGACTGACGTTAACTAAAGCGTCAATTGATAAAATTCAACGAGTGCTACTGTCAGTTCAGTTATGACTATCAGTTATGACTATCTCGTTTGAAGTAGGTTGCGTCATAGCTTCCTACATGAGAAAAGCAAAGGTCCCTTTCCTACCGTTGATCATTTCTCTCGCCCACACGTTTCCTTTGACATATTACTTATTTTGTTTGAAAATATATTTTCAACTAATTCTACAATAAAACACTACGATTAAGTAAGTTTTTAATGTGTTTTATCGACACCAAAGCAAACTGGTTTGCAACAGTACGCTTACAGCGCGGTTACAAGCAGCTTCGGTGTTAATGGAATAACCGGCGGGTAACTGAGGTCAAGATGCTCACAATGAAGAAAGTAATCACGCAGAGTTGAGTCTATGCCTGTGGGCAGCTGCCTCTTGCCCGCATTCTTCTTCAGATGCAGAAATCTTCTCACTGTCTCACGAACAGGTGCGAGGCTCCTCTTCATTCGAGTGACGAACCCAGCTCTCTCTGCCAGTCCATGGTTCCGGCGGTAATCTCTCCTGCTTCTGTACATGTCGACTAGACTCTCCACTAAAAGCCCGATCCATGTTGTAGGCGGCGGGTCCTCCTGCGAATGACAAAAATAATTATAATTAGTTACGCTGCTTGCTCGACCAGGACTACATCGACTATTTCTAATATTGGACTCTGTTAGGGGGCTGTAACAATGGGATGGCTACGACATGATGTACGTATGTAAAGAAGAGAAATATTACGTGGATATAGATAAAAAATTTCATCGACTGCACGAACGAGCTATCAAACTAGCAGGCACATCAACTGTCAATGACAATCATTCTTCATAGTACAACAAGTAAATTTAGTTTACAAACAATATAATTATATGCCTTTCCAGAAGATGACCCCTGTCTTTGTATTTTCCCACGATAACTGTAGAATCGAAAGAGTTCTGTGTCAACAATATCAGGATAATAAACTGGAATCACACAAACGTCAGATATCCCTATTTGTGGGGATATGAAATGGAATGATTACACAAGCAGATTTAGGTTCATTTGAAGGATACCTTGGAAAATGCTAAAAGTCTTCTAGCTAGATTTGTTAAATAAAAATTATATGGTCCATCGTAGAATATTCATCAAGTGTGTGGGACCCACACGAAAAACGACTGATGGCTGATGTACAAATACCACAGGTTTTTGAACTCACGTGCGAGAGTCCCGGAAACTGAAAAATCTGAAGTGTTTACAAAAATGTATGAAGTGAGGAATTAAGGAATATTCTACAGAGTAGGTTGTGCGAAGGCGAGAACAGACTTAGGAAGGAATGCATTGATCGATACACGAATGGAACTGGAATACGTAGTGAAATGGTAACTACCCTCTGGCACGCATTTCACTGATTTGCAGAGTTCGGATATAGATGGAGTTATAGGCTCTTCTTCTTGCTGGGTAGTATGGAACGACTGAAGTGGGTAAATGATTCCTACATTCACATTTATTGAAAGCGTCCCAAGTTAGGAAACCTACAGAGAGATTACGGTTTCTGAGATAATGCTGTACTTGTAACAGCTACATGGGTTACCTACCATTGCATGTATCTCAGCTCTCAGCTGTGCCATCGCAGACTGCAGTTCCACAGACGGTGGCTCCCGGATGATCTTACGTCTGCGTGGTCTGTTGGCAAAGATTTGCAGCCGACTGGGTGGAACAGGAACTCCGGGAGGGTAGTAAGCGCCAGAGACTTCCTCCTCTTCATCTTCAGCATCAGACAGGTCAAAATGCACAATTCTTGGCCTGGGACCAATCTGTGAAAAGAGATTATCATTTCAAAAAATGTGTTTGCAGTTTACTGGAATTCATTTCTGTGTTTTTTTCTTGAAACACTCTATAGTAATTACTGTCGGATGTTGCATGAGGGTCTGTTGCTTACAAGAATTGCTTCAAGCTTTGGTTTATTAGCAGCGGCCTCTTCGCTGTCAGCGATGGTGAATTCCGCCTTCTTCTCCTTCGGCTCTGGTCGAGGTGGCCGAAGGCGGCGCAGAGGCGCAGGTGTTGGCGGCTCATCGACCAGCCTGGGTTTCCCCTGGCTGGCAGGTGGCGAACTGAACCGCGACATCATTCGCGAAAACATCTGGGAATGTAAATCAAGCAGACTTTTAAGCACACTGTTTGAGAGACTGAAAATATTCATATTAGGACTGTAATATTGACGAGAATGATTGGCTTAAACAAACAATGCAGTCTCATACTATACTTCACATCAAATGTAACAACTGACTGATAATTAAGAAAAAAAATTATTAGTATCATTGTAACAGTTACTGAAAAGCAATGGAATTTGTAGATGTGTTGAAGATACATAAAAGATGAAGGAATCTTACTGGTAACTGTATGTTTAACAATATTTCCAAAAGCCTTGCTATCGCATTAGATTAAGTGAATTTGCCAAAACTGCGAACATCTTGACGCACTCAATAATGTAAAAATGATGAAAATAACTTTTTAACTTAATAAAAATATTTGAGCCAATATATTTCATTTTCTATAAGCAAACATTTTACATAGACTTTCTAACATGATGAGAGTAGGCCTAGATCTTTTCCTGTCTATTCAGTGATTTGTGGCAATAATTCTAGACCTCTCTTCTGAACCATGAGCAGAGCAGTGCAGTCCCTCAACAAAGATAACATACAATGTAGAACTTAATATGCCAAGGGAGAAAAAATCTCACTTGCTGATAGTGAAACAGAGGTAAATCGCATCTGTTGTTCAACAATATCTCTCACTGAAGGTCAGAAGAATATCTGATTGGCTTTCTTAATTCTTGAAAAAGATGTGCGATGCTGGAAACTAATATCAATCTTTTGTGCAGCTTCTAATAGTGACACACCCTTTAGAACTGATTCCCTCACCGCATTTACAAATTCATTACATCATACACTCCTGGAAATTGAAATAAGAACACCGTGAATTCATTGTCCCAGGAAGGGGAAACTTTACTGACACATTCCTGGGGTCAGATACATCACATGATCACACTGACAGAACCACAGGCACATAGACACAGGCAACAGAGCATGCACAATGTCGGCACTAGTACAGTGTATATCCACCTTTCGCAGCAATGCAGGCTGCTATTCTCCCATGGAGACGATCGTAGAGATGCTGGATGTAGTCCTGTGGAACGGCTTGCCATGCCATCTCCACCTGGCGCCTCAGTTGGACCAGCGTTCGTGCTGGACGTGCAGACCGCGTGAGACGACGCTTCATCCAGTCCCAAACATGCTCAATGGGGGACAGATCCGGAGATCTTGCTGGCCAGGGTAGTTGACTTACACCTTCTAGAGCACGTTGGGTGGCACGGGATACATGCGGACGTGCATTGTCCTGTTGGAACAGCAAGTTCCCTTGCCGGTCTAGGAATGGTGCAACGATCGGTTCGATGACGGTTTGGATGTACCGTGCACTATTCAGTCTCCCCTCGACGATCACCAGTGGTGTACGGCCAGTGTAGGAGATCGCTCCCCACACCATGATGCCGGGTGTTGGCCCTGTGTGCCTCGGTCGTATGCAGTCCTGATTGTGGCGCTCACCTGCAGGGCGCCAAACACGCATACGACCATCATTGGCACCAAGGCAGAAGCGACTCTCATCGCTGAAGACGACACGTCTCCATTCGTCCCTCCATTCACGCCTGTGGCGACACCACTGGAGGCGGGCTGCACGATGTTGGGGCGTGAGCGGAAGTTGGCCTAACGGTGTGCGGGACCGTAGCCCAGCTTCATGGAGACGGTTGCTAATGGTTCTCGCCGATACCCCAGGAGCAACAGTGTCCCTAATTTGCTGGGAATTGGTGGTGCGGTCCCCTACGGCACTGTGTAGGATCCTACGGTCTTGGCGTGCATCCGTGCATCGCTGCGGTCCGGTCCCAGGCCGACGGGCACGTGCACCTTCCGCCGACCACTGGCGACAACATCGATGTATTGTGGAGACCTCACGCCCCACGTGTTGAGCAATTCGGCGGTACGTCCACCCGGCCTCCCGCATGCCCACTATACGCCCTCGCTCAAAGTCCGTCAACTGCACATACGGTTCACGTCCACGCTGTCGCGGCATGCTACCAGTGTTAAAGACTGCGATGGAGCTCCGTATGCCACGGCAAACTGGCTGACACTGACGGCGGCGGTGCACAAATGCTGCGCAGTTAGCGCCATTCGACGGCCAACACCGCGGTTCCTGGTGTGTCCGCTGCGCCGTGCATGTGATCATTGCTTGTACAGCCCTCTCGCAGTGTCTGGAGTAAGTATGGTGGGTCTGACACACCGGTGTCAATGTGTTCTTTTTTCCATTTCCAGGAGTGTATAAGGCCACTTCAGTAAGAAAATCAGAACCCAAACATTATAGTTAGAGTCGTCAAATCAAGTGTCACGCACAGCCATTAGTAAAATGATCGCTAATCTTTATGTTCATTGTTGGCACTACCGCATCTCATATTAACATAACGTATACTTTTGTCTTACAGGTTCCAATTTCGTTCTGCAGAGCAAGTCAAACTAATTTGAATTGCAATTGCTCTTCCCACTAATAATGCCCAAGATCAGACCATAGACTGTCGTTTTAAAAGCTTAGAAACTGTTTCATTTGTATATTCCCCAGTGTTGTTTTCCGGAGCCATGCAGTGTTGAACTTTAAAATAATTTTACACGAATGTTATTCAGATCTTATGTTTTATCTACCGTACTTCAATGCTGATCCACTTCTTTAAAAGTGTCCTGTCCTAGTTTAACCACCGAGTGTGTAGCCGCAGTGGTTAGGACAATGAACTCTTATTCGGGAGGATGATGGGTCAAACACGCGTCCGGCCATTCTGACTTAACTCTTCTGTGATTTCACAAAATCGTCTGACAAATGCCGAGATGGTTCCTTTGAAAGAGCACGGCCGACTTCCTTCCTCATCCTTTCCTAATCCGATGGGACAGATGACTTTGCTGTTTGGCCCCCTCCCCTACATCAACCAACCAATCAATCCTAGTTTAAACGTTAAAAGTCTAGCACATCCGGTTGTACGTAAACAACTGGCATACTCTTCTCATTGGTTATGTGCTTGTTATAACCAGCATTTGGTACACTTCCCATTTAGTTGAGCTTTTGTTTCCTGTTCACTTTTGCTGACTACTATAATGTCAAAAGTAAAATGAAACAAACTATTTGATCTCTGTGGCACATCACATCGCCGTCGACACAGTCCATCACTTCCCTCAGTGTACCAACAATATCCGAATTAAACATCGGTAATGGCAATAAAACAACGCTGCCTTACAACTCTGTTGCTTCTGAGTGATAGTATTTCCTTAGTAATGACTGCATCGACCTGTATCATATAAAGAGAATAGATTATTTTCTAAATCCCTTATATACATCTTACCACAGTGCCTATAAACAGACAAGTCCATTCATTTTACTCAAAACCTTCTACAAATCTACGAACTGAAGAAACAGAAAATATTATTTTTTCCCCATAATTTTAGTTTCTATGCCAACAGAACACGTGAAAATGCAAAGAGTGTATCAAAATTACCGTCCCACATTCACAGCATAACATATTTTGTTGTACTTTGTCTCACACTCGTTAACGAAACGTTGTACAAAACCAGTAAGGCCGCTATTGTATTCCCATGATACCAAATTTCACAAATACTTTTGACTTCTGGCAATGAGAGCGAGCAGATGTGCTACAGATAGAGAATTTTAATCGTGTCGTGCAAATAAAAAATGTATTATTAGTACAAACACGAACGACAAATGGCTATGGTAAAAAGTCATAGCTATGTTTTTGCGTTCTACATCAAATTCAAGTCAACATTTTCTTGTGGAAAATATTTTCGAAAATCGCATGCTGAATCCATCAAATTTCGGTACGTCTAGTCTTAGTATGATACTGTAACTACCTTCTGAACGAAATATTCAACAGACCGGACAGTTTTCTAACTAGAGCTTACAACAGTAAGATGAGAATAATTTTTCATCATTAGGTATTCGAAAAAAGATTAGGTGTTACTGGGACCTAACATCGATCCAGACAGATACTTTCATGACCGAGAGCATGACAAATTTAGAGTACTGTTATGTAGCAAGCGTTCGGAAATGTAAAATGAAATTTTACTTCTCTCTGCTTTTGTCATTCTATTAGAACGTGGCGATCGTATAACATGAAGCCAATCAAGACAAGTTCATTAAACATTCTCTGATACGGAGGCTGCAATTTGCAAAACATTAGAAAACTCCACTTTCACCTACCTCCCAACTTCTTCTCACACCCAGAAGGATGCGAAATAGACTTCCTAGAAAGCGCACTTCGAAATCGACTCTTTCTTCGGAAGGTTTGTCAATGAGACTGATGCTACGCAACGGCTCCGTTGGTTTTGTGCACGAGCTCATTGTTGTCATTGTTGACAACGACGTCACGGAGACGAGTCGTCTGTTATTTTCATTGACGTAAGAAGTCTGTCTAAAGCGAAACGAGGAAAGTGACTGTGAACAAGAGCCTATCTGTAAGGGAAACATTCTGCCGCGATATGAAGGGGGGTGGGCGGCCAATGACTCAGAATGTCTCGTTACACTCGTTACAGTGACACATACGGAGGCCTTTCACACTCGACTTTTTCCACATCCTTAAGGACTAAGTATCCTTCGGTTTGTGGACTAGTGATTTAGTCTAACCATTCCTGTTCTTGTTTAATATATGACATCAGTTGATTTTCCTTTTTTGAGATACTGTACGTCTACAAAGAGATCCTCACTACATGTTTATTCAACGAAAATGGAATCTAATCAAACAAATCCCAACAGCAAGAAACATTTTTCTGCCGAAGAGAAACTTCAAAATTATGCTCGCCAGCCTCAAATCAATATCTGCATCTACACTCAAGAAACCACAGTCAAGGGTATAACCATGAGTACTTATCGTCGTAACAGTTTTAGGCCATTTTCCTTTTCCCTTTCAAGCGTGCAGTTCGGGAAGAGTGATTGGTGAAACGCCTCTATGCCTGCTCCAGTTAGTCTAGTCTTGTATTTGCGATCCCTGTGGGAGACATACGTCAGCGGTTACAGTAGTTTGCATAATTGGTTCTCCACTGACTTTATACGTAGGCTTTCCCGAAATAGTCTCCGTCTGTCTTCAAAAAATCCAGAAAAAACAAGAAAATTATGTGTCAGTCCAATTCATTCAGCATGTCTGTGGTGTCCTCCGATGGGAAAAATAATCTCTGACTATTAATGCTTTCCTTCTTTGTATACATTCGAAGTCTCTGTTATTTCTGTTTAGTAACTGTTCCAAACGCTTGATCAAAATTCTAGAATGGGTCCTACGAGTGTTTTATATGCAATTTCTGCTGTAGACTAACTGCTGTCACCCATCTTCCTACCAGTGGAACTGCTAAATGCAGACGGTTATGTTTGTTGTGAGCTTATGAGATAATTTCAAGAATAATAACTACCACTACTAATATATAAACAGGTGCTTATTTCAGTCTCTTTTGGATGCAAAGTTATCTGTGGCTAGAGGCACGCAGATAATCAAAATCTCTTTAACACGGTTAACAACTGATGTGATAATTTAAGAAAACCGTTTCGTCTGCTTCAGTTTATTTAATGTTTTCATTAATTACTTTGCTTTTCTTTTCTCGACAGAATATGAGCACGAATATCTACGACTGACAGATGTAGTACACGGAGGTGACATGGGTGGAAACTAACGAGATATTACATCAGAGTGGATAGACCTACGAATCGTTCTTACACAGAAATTGCGATAATAATGTTGGCTCCAATGTCCATATCTTTAACTGTTCTGATTCGATAATATTTAAGATCAATTCGGAAATTTGTTGTAAGGTTCATAACTGCGTGTAAATGTACACTGAGTGGTTTGTTCTACATCTACATCTACATCCATACACCGCAAACCACCTGACGGTGTGTGGCGGAGGGTACCTTGAGTACCTCTATCGGTTCTCCCTTCTATTCCTGTCTCGTATTGTTCGTGGAAAGAAGGATTGACGGTATGCCTCTGCGTGGGCTCTAATCTCTCTGATTTTATCCTCATGGTCTCTTCGCGAGATATACGTGGGAGGGAGCAATATACTACTTGACTCCTTAGTGAAGGAATGTTCTCGAAACTTCAACCAAAGCCCGTACCGAGATACTGAGCGTCTCTCCTGCAGAGTCTTCCACTGGAGTTTATCTATCAACTTCTTAACGCTTTCGCGATTACTAAATGATCATGTAACGAAGCGCGCTGCTCCCCGTTGGATCTTCTCTATCTCTTCTATCAACCCTATCTAGTATGGATCCCACACTGCTGAGCAGTATTCAAGCAGTGGGCGAATAAGCGTATTGTAACCTACTTCCTTTGTTTTCGGATTGCATTTCCTTAGGATTCTTCCAATGACTCTCAGTCTGGCATCTGCTTTACCGGCGATCAACTTTATGTGATCATTCCATTTTAAATCACTCCTAATGCGTACTCCCAGATAATTTATGGAATTAACTGCTGCCACATGCTGACCTGCTATATTGTAGCTAAATGATAAGGGATCTTTCTTTCTATGTATTCGCAGCACATTATACTTGTCTGCATCGAGATTCAATTTGCATTACCTGCACCATGCGTCAATTCGCTGCAGATACTCATGCATTTCAGAAAATTTTTCCATTGTTACAACCTTTCGATATACTACAGCATCATCCGCAAAAAGCCTCAGTGAATTTCCGACGTCATCCACAAGGTCATTTACGTATATTGTGAATAGCAACGGTCCTACGACACTCCGCTGCGGCACACCTGAAATCACTCTTACTTCGGAAGACTTCTCTCCATTGAGAATGACATGCTGCGTTCTGTTATCTAGGAACTCTTCAATCCAATCACACAATTGGTCTGATAGTCAATATGCTCTTACTTTGTTGATTAAACGACTGTGGGGAACTGTATCGAACGCCTTGCGGAAGTCAAGGAACACGGCATCTACCTGGGAAGAAATGTCTTGCGAACAATTCCTCTGTCTCGCTATTACTCAGTTTGACTGGAAACAAGTTAGCATCATCGCGTGTGTGTGCTACACTGTTGTAAACATGTTAAAAGTGTTTAATGTATCTGTAGCAAGAACGGCCTAATTCAGAATGTGCATACATGCTTCGTCTTCTTCATTCTCTGTGTATATATCAAACTTTTTGCTTGACGGAATCACTATTACTGTCGCTAGACGATGCAGTGAGCGTAGTTTTTTGCTTCACGTACTGCGAGTAGTTCACTGAACTTCCGATGTGAACAGACCCACCAGCGATGTGGCAGCAGCAAGACTGCAGCGTAAGTGTAGCGAGGTTCCCGGCGTGCATCGAGACGGGACCTGTCAGCGGTTGAGCAGCGAGGAGCCAGCAAGGGGGCTGCAGCATAAACGTAGTTTAGTCACGTTCCAGGATACACCTGCACTTGAGAAGAACCGTAGCACGAGTAAATAAACTATGTACCTACAGCATTGTTGAGGATCTCGTTGCTATTTGGTGAAATATTGCCCGTCGAATTTCACTTCAAGACCTTCAACTGACGTTTGTTTTATGATTTTTCTCATGTTTGGCCAACGCACATTGCTGTCATTGCAGTTCCCCCTTGATTCGTGTTGCCAGACGGAAGTCAACCAGTGCCCAGTAAATTTTATGACGGGAAAAAAATTAATTTAGTGTACTGTAGTGTAGAGTAATGTTATGTAGAGTAATGTAATGTAATGTGATTTGCAGTAACGTAATATAATGTAGAGTAAAGTAATGTAATGTAGACGATCGTGTGAAACCCAGCTCGCTCTATTCGTCCACGAGACTCAGAGTGCCATAGACACGTGCTCCCAGGCAGATTCCGTGTTTCTTGACTTCCGCAAGGCGTTTGATACACTTCCCCACAGTCGTTCAGTCGTTTAATGAACAAAGTAAGAGCATGTGGACTATCAGACCAATTGTGTCATTGGATTGAAGAGTTCCTAGCTAACGGAACGCAGCATGTCATTCTCAATGGACAGAAGTCTTCCGAAGTAAGAGTGATTTCAGGTATGCCGCAGGGGACTGTCGTAGGACCGTTGCTATTCACAATATATATAAATGACCTTGTGGATAACATCGGAAGTTCACTGAGGCTTTTTGCGGATGATGCTGTAGTATATCGAGAGGTTGTAACAATGCAAAATTGTACTGAAATGCAGGAGGATCTGCAACGAATTGACGCATGGTGCAGGGAATGGCAACTGAATCTCAAAAAATGTGTGTGAAATCTTATGGGACTTAACTGCTAAGGTCATCAGTCCCTAAGCTTACACACTACTTAACCTAAATTATCCTAAGGACAAACACACACACCCATGCCCGAGGGAGGGCTCCACCTCCGCCGGGACCAGCCGCACAGTCCATGACTGCAGCGCCTTAGACCGCAACTGAATCTCAATGCAGACAAGTTTAATGTGCTGCGAATACATAGGAAGAAAGATCCTTTAGCATTTAGCAATAATATAGCAGGTCCGCAACTGGAAGCAGTTAATTCCATAAATTATCTGGGAGTAGGCATTAGGAGTGATCTAAAATGGAGTGACCATATAAAATTAATCATTGGTAAAGTAGAGGCCAGACGGAGATTCATTGGAAGAATCCTGACGTGATGCACTCCGAAAACAAGGTTAGTAGGTTACAGCACACTTGCTCGAACACTGCTTGAATACTGCTCAGCAGTGTGGGATCCATACTAGATAGGGTTGATAGAAGAGATAGAGAAGATCCAACGGGGAGCAGCGCGCTTCGTTACATGATCATTTAGTATTCGCGAAAGCGTTAAGGAGTTGATAGATAAACTCCAGTGGAAGACTCTGCAGGAGAGACGCTCAGTAGCTCGGTACGGGCTTTTATTGAAGTTTCGAGAACATACCTTCACAAAGGAGTCAAGCAGTATATTGCTCCCTCCTACGTATATCTCGCGAAGAGACCATGAGGATAAAATCAGAGAGATTAGAGCCCACACAGAGGCATACCGACAATCTTTCTTTCCACGAACAATACGAGACTAGAATAGAAGAGAGAACCGATAGAGGTACTCAAGGTACCCTCCGCCACACACCGTCAGGTGGCTTGCGGAGTATGGATGTAGATGTAGATGTAAAGTAATGTAAAGTAGAGTAATGTAATTCAGACCTTGGAGAAGCTGTGCAAAACATATCATCATTTTAAAATTAGCCGTATCATATTACAAGAAACGAAATAAAACTCTTGTAATAACCTTCGTAGACTTTAAAAAGGCATATGACTGCATCCATAGACCTTCAATGTTAAAAATCTTAAGAAATTTCGGGCTCCGTACTGAGTAATCAAATTGATAGAACTCACCTTAACCAAAACTGTAACAAAAGTCAAGTTCAGGGGGGACCTCTCTGAGCCATTCATCATAAAACACAGGTTTAAGACAAGGAGATTGCTTGGCACGCCTGCTGTTCAACTGTGCTTCAGAATATATAGTGAGGGAATGGTACAAGGCTAACCCAGAGAACATCCAAATTGGAAGACGCAAAGACCGGTGTTGACAGATGTGAAACCTACCGAACTACCAGTTTAATAGGTCACAGTTGCAAAATACTAACGCGAATTCTTTACAGACGAATGGAGAAACTGGTAGAAGCCGACCTCGGGGAAGATCAGTTTGGATTCCGTAGAAATGTTGAAACGAGTGAGGCAATACTGACCTTACGACTCATTTTGGAAGAAAGATTAAGGAAAGACAAACCTACGTTTCTAGGACATGTAGACTTAGAGAAAGCTTTTGACAATGTTGACTAGAATGCTCTCTTTCAAATTCTAAAGGTGGCAGGGGTAAAATACAGGGGGCGAAAGGCTATTTACAATTTGTACAGAAACCAGATGGCAGTTATAAGAGTCGAAGGACATGAAAGGGAAGCAGTGGTTGGGAAGGGAGTGAGACAGGGTTATAGCCTCTCCCCATTGTTATTCAAGCTGTATATTGAGCAAGCAGTAAAGGAAACAAAAGAAAAATTGGGAGTAGGTATTAAAATCCATGGAGAAGAAATAAAAAATTCGAGGTAATTCTGTCAGATACAGCAAAGGACTTGCAAGAGTAGTTGAACGGAATGGACAGTGTCTTGGGACGAGGATATATGATGAACATCAACAAAAGCAAAACGAGGATAATGGAATGTGGTCGAATTAAGTCGGGTGATACTGAGGGAATTAGATTAGGAAATGAGACACTTAAAGTGGTAAAGGAGTTTTGCTATTTGGGGAGCAAAATAACTGATGATGGTCGAAGTAGAGAAGATATAAAATGTAGACTGGCAATAGCAAGGAAAGCATTTCTGAAGAAGAGAAATTTGTTAACATCGAGTATAGATTTAAGTGTCAGAAAGTCGTTTCTGAAAGTATTTGTATGGAGTGTAGCCATGTATGGAAGTGAAACATGGACGATATATAGTTTGGACAATAATAGAATAAAAGCTTTCGAAATGTGGTGCTACAGAAGAATGCTGAAGATTAGATGGGTAGGTCACATAACTAATGAGGAGATAGTGAACAGAATTGGGGAGAAGAGGAGTTTGTGGCACAACTTGACAAGAAGAAGGGACCGGTTGGTAGGACATGTTCTGAGACATCAAGGGATCACAAATTTAGCATTGGAGGGCAGCGTGGAGGGTAAAAATCGTAGAGGGAGACCAAGAGATGAATACACTAAGCAGATTCAGAAGGATGTGGATTCCACTAAGTACTTGGAGATGAAGAAGCTTGCACAGGATAGAGTAGCATGGAGAGCTGCATCAAACCAGTCTCAGGACTGAAGACCACAACAACAACAAAGACAACATAAGGTTAAATTGTCTAGGATTTGCTGATGACCTTTCTCTCTTGTCCAACAGTATTCAGGAAACCAAACAAGTTATCTCACTACAGGAAATAGCACAGAAAATTGGTCTTGGAATATCCTTTGAAAAAAGAATCATCGTGTTAACTGACCCACCACTCATAAACAAAATTGCCATAGGAAACCAAGAAATTGAAATTGTAGTTGTAGGGAGAAATCTTAACATATAACCTCAATGAAAAGCCAACATGGCATAACAGAATAAGCAAATTTACTAGACTATATATGCTCGGTTGGAGACAGAACTGATGATCGAGCAGGCCAAGATAACATGTCGACGCCCGTTATGAAGCTGTAAAAGACACCCTGAAATGCTGTCCATGAATGGCGCCCAACATATCGAATCACCAGAGTGACGTCCAAATTTGCAGGCAGGGATCGTGAGAAAACCACGGAGTGCTGCTTCCCTCAGTCGAAAGCCGGTCGGAGTGGCCGTGCGTTTCTAGGCGCTACAGTCCGGAGCCGCGAGACCGCTACGGTCGCAGGTTCGAATCCTGCCTCGGGCGCGGATGTGTGTGATGTCGTTAGGTTGGTTAGGTTTAAGTAGTTCTAAGTTCTAAGGGACTGATGACCTCAGATGTTAAGTTCCATAGAGTTCAGAGCCAGACCTCAGTCGAAATCACACCCCAGATCATAGCTCCGAGTTTGTGTACCGTGTGTCTAGCACGCACACAGGTTCCTTGCAGGCCCTCAACTGGCCTATCTCTAACCAACACGGCCGACACTGGCATCGAGGCAAAACAGGCTTTCATCAGAAAACACAACAGACCTCCACCCTGCCCTCCAATGAGCTCTCGCTTGACACCGCTGAAGTCACAAATGGCGGTGGTTTTGTGTCCGTGGAATGCAAGCTACAGTACTTCTGGCACAGAGTCTTCCTTGAAGCAGCAGATTTGTAACAGTTCGTTGTGTCGCTGTGGTGGCAACTGCTGCTCAAATTGCTGCTGATGATGCAGTACGATGCGCCAGAGCCTTACGTCGAACATGATGGTCTTCCCCCGGGGTACTACCATCTGACCATATGAACACCGATGCCAGCAATCGTGTACAGTAGCTACATTCGCGCCGAGTCTTTCTAGAGTACTGAGGACGGAACATCCAGCTTCTCGTAGCCGTATTACAAGACGTCTATCAAAGTGAGGTGTTGATAAGGGCTTCTTTGTCGCCTTAAAGGCATTCTTGACTAACGTTAACTCACCACGTCCACTCGAAAAGTTAACTAACGCCTGCGACCGTTACAGCGTCTATTAAAAGCAGAGCTACACTACTGGCCATTAAAATTACTACACCAACAAGAAATGCATACGATAAATGGGTATTCACTGGACAAATATATTATGCTAGAACTTACATGTGATTACACTTTCATCAAGAGTAGAGACTGGCGTATTGTGACGAGCCAGTTGCTCGGCCACCATTGACCAGACGTTTTCAGTTGGTGAGAGATGTGGAGAACGTGCTGGCCAGGGCAGCAGTCGAACATTTTCTGTATCCAGAAAGGCCCGTACAGGACCTGCAACATGCGATCGTGCATTATCCTGCTGAAATTTAGGGTTTCGCAGGGATCGAATGAAGGGTAGAGCCATGGGTCAAAATACATCTGAAACGTAACGTCCACTGTTCAAAGTGCCGTCAGTGCGAACAAGAGATGACCGAGACGTGTAACGAATGGCACCCCATATCATCACGCCGGATGTTACGCCAGTATGGCGATGACGAATACTCGCTTCCAATGTGCGTTCACCGCGATGTCGCCAAACACGGATGCGACCATCATGATGCTGTAAACAGAAGCTGGATTCATCCGAAAAAATGACGTTTTGCCATTCGTGCACCCAGGTTCGTCGTTGAGTACACCATCGCAGGCGCTCCTGTCTGTGATGCAGCGTCAAGGGTAACCTCAGCCATGGTCTCCGAGATGATAGTCCATGGTGCTGCAAACGTCGTCGAACTGTTCGCGCAGATGGTTGTTGTCTTGCAAACGTCCCCATCTGATGACTCCGGGATCGAGACGTGGCTGCACGATCCGTTACAGCCATGCGGATAAGATGCCTGTCATCTCGACTGCTGGTGATAGGAGGCCGTTGGGATCCAGCACGGCGTTCCGTATTACCCTCCTGAACCCACCGATTCCATATTCTGTTAACAGTCATTGGATCTCGACCAACGCGAGCAGAAATGTCGCGATACGGTAAACCGCAAACGCGATAGGCTACAACCGACCTTTAGCAAAGTCGGAAACGCATTTCTCCTCCTTACACGAGGCTTCACAACAACGTTTCACCAGGCAACGCCGGTCAACTGCTGTTTGTGTATGAGAAATCAGTTGGAAACTATCCTCATGTCAGCACGTTGTAGATGTAGCGACCGGCGCCAACCTTGTGTGAATGATCTGGAAAGCTGATCATTTGCATATCACAGCATCTTCTTCCTATCGGTTAAATTTCACGTCTGTAGCACGTCATCTTCGTGGTGTAGCAATTATTAATGGCTAGTAGTGTGAAAACAAACGCACAGGCACGCGCGCGCTGAGACACACACACACACACATATATATATATATATATATATATATATATATATATATATATATATATACTGGTAGTGAACTGGGACGGCCGAATGCGACCCTGGCACACAGCAGCGCGCGGGTTAAGCTGATAGTTACCGAAAAGCGGCAGTGCGAAGTTCTGGAAACGCCTGTCCAGCGAAGGCCTCCGTGCCGCAATTAATCTTGGACGGCTGGTCGCCATGGCAACCGAACAAGGGCGCAGCCGATAACGAGCGGCAGGTAGTGGCTCGGTCGCACTGGTTGTGTGTGCGGCGGTGCGGCTGGGGGTGTGGGGTGGGGGGTGTCTACACCCCCTGAAACGCTGGGGTCGCTGTCTTCACAGAGGCGGAGCCACTTTTACTGCTACGGTGAATGCAGCCGTCGGCAGGTTATTTTAAAGTGCGAAATGCCTTAAAGTTCAAACCTAAACTTCAACGTATCTACTTCAAGATTTGCGGACCTCCGCATATGAGCTCGGGGGCGTAGCGAACATTTTGTGAACAAATCCGCCTGGATCGCTTAATAAATTTCACTTTTTTTTACGACGCTTTCATTAATTTGAACTGCAGGTACCCGTATTTGGCAGCAGATTGTAGGTGTAGTAAAAAAACAATTTAATAGATTATCGCATAAAACATGGTCCGAAATTGTGCTAAACGGATTCTCTGAAAATGATTTCGAGCAATTAGTTCATGAGCACACTCGAATAGTAAACCGTTGTGAAAACACACTTGACCTCTGTAACGTTGCTCTCGGGGGGGGGGGTTAATATTTTGGTGGGCCACTTGGCAACAGAATCAGGGATTGATTACACTATTATAATAACATACGTTGAGTGTTAAAATACCTGAATAAGAGAAACATTATCATTTCTGTGCATTTTTATATTCGCGACGTAGAAACTACATCTTTTCTGATTGGAAAATAACAATTAGCATATTCACCCAATATTATCACATGAAATATAAAATACCTTTGCGGAACGCAGCAAGTTCGCGTCCACCTTTCATGGAATACAAAAAGTAAAAGATGAGGCGCCAATTGCCTCATTTGTCCTGAAACAACAGAATTCTTTTTTATATCATTAATCGATACATGTACATAGAGATTTACAGGCACCGCGCAATAACGGCAAAGATAACGCATAATAGATTCTGTCGTTGTTATGCGAAGGTTTATTTCTTTTACTTTATAATTGTTCGATAACTTTAGGCCATCAGGCGTGTACTATTGAGTATATATTAATGTTTGTTAAGCGAAAAATAGTAATATCACTCCTCTTAGTGGCAAATTTTCCTGAATAAATAACGAACATCAAAACAGTTTCAAATATTAGTGAACACAGGGTTTTCGTAGAAAGACTGAATAACGAAACTTCGAAATCCACAAAAAACAAACGAAAAATACACTCCTGGAAATGGAAAAAAGAACACATTAACACCGGTGTGTCAGACCCACCATACTTGCTCTGGACACTGCGAGAGGGCTGTACAAGCAATGATCACACGCACGGCACAGCGGACACACCAGGAACCGCGGTGTTGGCCGTCGAATGGCGCTAGCTGCGCAGCATTTGTGCACCGCCGCCGTCAGTGTCAGCCAGTTTGCCGTGGCATACGGAGCTCCATCGCAGTCTTTAACACTGGTAGCATGCCGCGACAGCGTGGACGTGGACCGTATGTGCAGTTGACGGACTTTGAGCGAGGGCGTATAGTGGGCATGCGGGAGGCCGGGTGGACGTACCGCCGAATTGCTCAACACGTGGGGCGTGAGGTCTCCACAGTACATCGATGTTGTCGCCAGTGGTCGGCGGAAGGTGCACGTGTCCGTCGACCTGGGACCGGACCGCAGCGACGCACGGATGCACGCCAAGACCGTAGGATCCTACGCAGTGCCGTAGCGGACCGCACCGCCACTTCCCAGCAAATTAGGGACACTGTTGCTCCTGGGGTATCGGCGAGGACCATTCGCAACCGTCTCCATGAAGCTGGGCGACGGTCCCGCACACCGTTAGGCCGTCTTCCGCTCACGCCCCAACATCGTGCAGCCCGCCTCCAGTGGTGTCGCGACAGGCGTGTATCGAGGGACGAATGGAGACGTGTCGTCTTCAGCGATGAGAGTCGCTTCTGCCTTGGTGCCAATGATGGTCGTATGCGTGTTTGGCGCCGTGCAGGTGAGCGCCACAATCAGGACTGCATACGACCGAGGCACACAGGGCCAACACCCGGCATCATGGTGTGGGGAGCGATCTCCTACACTGGCCGTGCACCACTGGTGATCGTCGAGGGGACACTGAATAGTGCACGGTACATCCAAACCGTCATCGAACCCATCGTTCTACCATTCCTAGACCGGCAAGGGAACTTGCTGTTCCAACAGGACAATGCACGTCCGCATGTATCCCGTGCCACCCAACGTGCTCTAGAAGGTGTAAGTCAACTACCCTGGCCAGCAAGATCTCCGGATCTGTCCCCCATTCAGCATGTTTGGGACTGGATGAAGCGTCGTCTCACGCGGTCTGCACGTTCAGCACGAACGCTGGTCCAACTGAGGCGCCAGGTGGAAATGGCATGGCAAGCCGTTCCACAGGACTACATCCAGCATCTCTACGATCGTCTCCATGGGAGAAATGCAGCCTGCATTGCTGCGAAATGTGGATATACACTGTACTAGTGCCGACATTGTGCATGCTCTGTTGCCTGTGTCTATGTGCCTGTGGTTCTGTCAGTGTGATCATGTGATGTATCTGACCCCAGGAATGTGTCAATAAAGTTTCCCCTCCCTGGGACAATGAATTCACGGTGTTCTTATTTCAATTTCCAGGAGTGTATTTCGACTGATGAAATAAGGTAAAAATCCGCGTGACGCCTTCTGAGAGACAATCTCCACTCCTTCAAAATCAACAACATAAGTATTGACCAGACGCGACTTAAATTCAAAGAAATAGTATCGATAACAATTGAGAGATTTACGCCAAATAAATTCACAAACAACACAGCTGATCCGCCATGGTACACAAAACAGGTCAGAACACTCGTCCAGACACAACGAAAAAAAGCATGCCTAATTTAAACGAACGCAAAATCCCCAACATTGGTGACCTATTACAAAAGCTCCAAATTTAGCGCAGACTTCAATTCTAAATGCTTACAATAGTTTCCAAAAAAGAAACTTTGTCTCCGAACCTGTCAGAAAATCCAAACAGATTCTGGTCGTATGTAAAGTATGTTAGTGGCAAGACCTAATCAATGCCTTTTCTTCGTGATAGCAATGGAAGTACTACAGACGACACTGCTCCCAAAGTAGCCTTCCGAAATTTATTCACCAAAGAAGACGAAGTAAATATTCCAGAATTCAAATCAAGAACAGCTGTCAACATGACCATTTTAGAAGTAGGTATCCTCGAATTAGTGAGCAACTTATATAACTTAATAAAAGCAAGTCTTTTGGTCCAGAATACATACCAGTTAGGTTCATTTCTGAGGATGCTCATGCAAAAGCCCCTTACTTAACAATCATATACAGCCGCTCTCTGGACGAAAGATCCGTACCCAAAGACTGGAAAGTTGTACAGATGTCACCAATATTCGACAAAGATAATAGAAGTAATCCACTACATTACAGGCCCACATCATAAACATTGATATGCAGCAGGATTTGGGAACATACTTATATTTCCTTCAAACATCGTTGATACATACTCAACACGGATTCAGAAAACATCTTTCTTGTGAAACACAACTAGCTCTTTACTCACACTAAGTACTGAGTGCTGTCGACAAAGCAGTGAAACATAGGTGGTTTCTGGCGTTTCCCATGGTAGTCTTGTAGGTCCTCTGCTGTTCCTTATCTACATAAACGATTTAGGAGACAATCTGTGCAGTCCTGTTTGGCTGTTTTCAGGTGATGCTGTCTTTTATCGTCTAGTAAAGTCATCAGAAGGTCAAAACAAGTTGCAAAAAGATTCAAAAACATTACTGTATGATACGAAAATTGGCAGTTGACCCTAAATAATGAAAAATGTGAGGTCATCCACATGAGTGTTAAAAGGAATCCGTTAAACTCGGGTTACACGACAAATCAGTGAAATCGGAAGGCCCTAAATTCAACTGAATACCCTGGAATTACAATTACGAACATCGAATTGGAAAGAACACATACAAAATGTTGTAGCGAAGACGAACCAAAGACTGCGTTTTCTTGGCAGAACACTACGAGATGCAATAGATGTACTGAAACACGTATGTAACATAGCAGCGATGGCGAGGCATTGTAGCATCTGTGACCAGAGAGTTTGCGCTTGACCGCGCGAGTGTTGCGAGCGGTTCTCAGTCTGTCAGTCAGTCGTTGCGAGTCTGTAGCTCTGTTTAGTTGAGGGCAGTACTCTGTCGGTAGTCGTCGCGAGCAGTAGCTCTGTTCAGTTGCGGGTAGTCAGTCAGTAGTAGTCGTGCAGTGCAGTACGCTAGAAGTCGTCATGCAGAGCAGTCGGTCAGTAGTAGCAGCCCAGTGCGGTTGTGTGATGTAGGCGGTCGGCAACACTGATCAAGATGCTGAATGAGGTATACTGTTAATTAATATAATCATTAGATAATGTAAAAATTTATTTATTGTAATTATTCTCCAACAAGTGCCCCAATAATAATTTTTAATTTCAAAAGCATTTTTTCAAAAATTTTATTTTTTATTGAACTAAAGATTTCGTTGCACTTCCCATTTCATTCCACTTCTTTTAAAGAAAATTTTCAGTAAAATTACAGAAAAAAGGAATATTATTATTTGCAATGCAGTTCCTCCAAGCCGTGCGCAAAGATAAGAGCAGAAATTTGACATCCAGTTATTCTGAGGTAAGACTTTAATTCTGATTGATTTACACAGGGCCAAAGACCGATATTTCGGTTTAATTGAATTTTCTTATCACTGAATGAACTTTAATTTTTTGGTGAAGAATTTATATTTGAGTCAGATTGCGATTCTCACTTTTATTGTCATTAAATTTAATTGCAGGGAGGTTACGTTTGGCTCCCATTTCTATTAAGTATTGTCATTACATTCCTTTTAAATTTTTGTGGGGAGGTTACAGTACTAATGGGACTTCTTACGTCACTCTTGTCCGTCCTCTTTTTGAACGCTGGTGTGGGGTCCTTACTAGATAGGATTAACGCAATACGTCGAGAATGTTCAAAGAAGGACAGCACGTTTTGTACTGTCAAGATACAGAGAAGAGAATGTCACGGACAAGATAATGAATTTGTTCTAGTCGTCCTTAAAAGAAAGGCATTTCTCGTTGCTGCGGGATCTTCTCACGACATTTCAATCACCAACTGTTCTCCTTTGATTGCAAAATATTTTGTTGATGCCTACATAGATATGGAGAAACGATCGTCATAATAAAATAAGTGAAATCAGAGCTCTTGGGGAAAGATGTGTGTGTTCGTTTCCTCCACGCGCTGTTCTAGACTGGAATAATAGTGAATTAGCGTGAATGTGGTTCGATGAACCCTCTGCCAGGCACTTCAGTGTAACTGGCAAAGAGGCCATGTAGATACGGATGTAAATGTGGATCGAGACAATTTTATTCAGAAAACCAGGTTTGGTACATTTTGCGTCTGGGAAGTTCGGTGAATGTTCACAGAAAATACAGGAAACAAGAGTTACAAACAACATAGCTTTACTGGCCATCAAAGCAATCACCAGTGGAGCTACAAGACACTTCTGACAGTGGTTGTAAGGCTACTGGATACTGTCAGCAGACCCTTGTTGTGGAACCACTCGAAGCACTGTGGTCGCGCGTTGCTGGATATGTACACTATTAGAGAATATGATACATGGTGTCGTCAATATGATCCGGACACCAAGCGACAGTCAACAGCAAGGTGCTTATCTCCTTCACTGCTTCCCAAAAGAAGTTGGCTAACAAAATCCAAGGTTAGGACGCTGTTGATCGCCTTTTATAGACAAAAAGTGCTTGATCCATTATGGATTTCTATCCAAGGGATGTGCTGATGATGATGGATATGATGCCATTTACTGGCGCATGGTCTCTGGAAAATACAGACATACCTTCATCTCATTTCCTCTAATGATGCGGATAGCAGTATAACAAAGCAGCATTCCACTATCCGTTGCTCCCAGATGTATCCAATATGGCGACGATGACGTCATCCAATATGGCGGCCTGTAGAGTTGGCAACAGCGCACGATGTCATTCAAGATGGCGGCCGTGACGTCAGCTGCTGACAGAAGTACCGTTATCCAACATGACGGCCATGACGTCAGCCGATGACGCGAGTACCATTGTCTAAGATGATGGCCGTGACGTCAGCTGATGACACATGTAGCGTTATCCAATACGGCGGCTACACCCCCCTGGCCAGAGGTTTGAATTTTGGCGAGAAATAGAATTATGAGCTTCTACAGGTCCCCCTTTCCGACTTTTTGCGTGATGATGCGTCATCCTTTTGCAAAATGGGCGGGATTTTCGAATTATGGAGGGAATTTTGCTCTAAGAGCTTACTCCTGCTGCTGAAGGGAGTTAGTATGGTGTTGCCTCCACTAGAGGCCGCTCATGATGTCATTCAATTCGAACATAATTTGTTTAAACTTATTTAAATTTATTTACATTTATTATCTACCTACAGCATTATTGGCTTAGTTTGGTGTTATCACCACAAGAGCCTGAGATAACAGTTGTAGGTGTGGAAGGAGCATGAGGAAATGTTGTTGCCAGACAAATGGATTTTTAATAGCTGTATTACAAGCACTCATTCAGCTGAGGAGTGCATTCGCAGCTCACTGCATGAAGAATGGAAGAGAGCATTAATGATTGAACATATGAAGAGGAGGAATACGATCCTGCAAATAAATGCTTTGCATTAAAGATGCATTACACAGTGCATGGAAACATCTGTCTCTGCTGGAACTGCCTGTCATTTCTAAAACCTACATAGAAGCTCCCATAACACAAGACACAACTGCCTCTCATCCACCAGACCAAGGAACTGACTAAGTTCACGACTTCACCACTAGAGGGTGCTGCGATAGGTCACGAGATTGTGCAGTTCAGTCCATAGGAGCACAGTATCATGATGACATCACGTGTTTTTCTCAGATGCACCTCTGCCCCAGCCTACTCATCCTCCCAACGGTGTGTAGGGGAAAACTGGCAGGTAAGGGGATCAGCCTGTTCTGGGTTGCTGGAGAGAGCAAGAAGTGTACTTTATTTATTTTTTGAATAATTTATTTAGGGACGGATTTCACCTAGTTTATTTATCATGCTGATACAAGACACTCACCCTGCCAGCGGTCTGGAGGGGGAAAATTGACCAGAAAAGGAATCAGCCTTTTCTGGGCTGCTGGAGAGAGGAACGAGTGTACTTTATTTATTTTTGGAACAATTTATTTAGCGAGGATTTCACCTAGTTCATTTATTATGCTGATACAAAGCACTCATTCTGACATATACCGTTTAGCCTACAGACCTAGAAACTACTCGTAAATAATTCAGTGCACTGATGTACAGGACGCAGACAACTCGTAAATTACCCAAATAATCCAGTACACAGCATGCAGACGTGCAAACTACTCTTACATCACCGAAATAATGCATGGATAACACTATGGAAACACGCTCACAACGCTTAAATACCCGAAGATAATCCAGTAGACAAACACTCAGCCCGCGCAGAAAACCCAACGAATCAGCGACTCTAGCCCTGATTGTACCGGATGGAAAGCCTGAGTGCACCCCCTAACACATGGAAACTGTCCAGATGCGGGAGAGGGACGTTAGGTTGTTGTACTGATTGAAGTAATAAGGAATGTATTCTAGCACTTTAGATCTCATGTGCTACGTTTTCGGTAGAAACGCTGTCTGGGATTTGGAATCAAGTCTTTCCATTCAAGCCCATATCTGTGTTGGATCCTATGGAGAAGTCCTTTAATGATTACAGCCATTAATGAATCATATTTCTTTCACTCTCATATCTCGAAACGAGTCACCTTTCTCCAACCAATCTGCTACATAAAATCCCAATCTCGTGTTGGGTAGCCCCTATCTATCTTGCAACGACCCCCCCAGACTCTGAGCTACCATTCCTGCAGCTATGCGCATGTTCTCTTTCCAATGTAAGTTGGAACTGAGTAGAAGTCGGAGAAAACCGTATCTACCACCCTCTGCATCCCGTGTAGAAACAGGCTAAGCTGTGTTACTGCAACAGGACAATGTTTTCACCATTCGATGGAAACGGAAAGTGGGACAAGGACGAGGAGTTTTGCTGCTGCACTGTGGTGTGTCCCCAAACTTCATACAAGTGCTACAGATGCGCATCCCTCAGGGCACATTCACATCTGTCACCCCAACATGCTATCTTCGTTTTTCTGTACCATCCAACAGAGAAAAAATACGAACTGTAAAAGCTCCAGTAACTTCATCCAATAGAGGACTCGATAAGATTTTTACCGCATCTCTCTCCTCCCATACATCGAAAACAAATAAGGCACGTGTGCTGGCATCGAGCACATGTGACTATCCAAGTAAATGTACAGGTATTGATCAACTGCAAAGACCAGTTTAAAGTTTCATCACCTGTACTGTAGGAGGATGATCGGATCCCACGCTCTATACTGTAAGTAGCAAGTGTTTCTTTTTTTTTTGTTTTTTTTTTGCTCTAACACGCTTTGTACACTGCCATACATTTTGTTTTTCCGTCACGTCTTCGTGGTCTGTGTCAGGTTCTAAACTGACATTAACAAGTTCTGATGCATAGCCTCCTGCAGAAATCTAGATATCGCACGGTGTAAATCATGTTGCTACTGCTGCTGCCATAACACACAACACACACTGGATGGTTTTAAATAAAAGTCACTTATAACATGTGGAAACTGGAAGAGTTTTGCCGCATTGTGGAGAGTTTCCGAACTACAGTCTGAAGGTGACTGACGACCTCTTCATTTAAACTCATCTGTCACAGTGACGGAATAACTGAGGCTCTGTGTTCCATTTTGAATGATTCCTCATATTGCAGTCATGTAGGCGATCACTGTTTCGGTGCTACCCATCCCCAGAAGGTGTCACCCCTTCACAAAACTCATTCTCCAACTCAAACAAGCATTTTCAGTCAATCATTATGTGGTAACCAACAGTATTCCAGTGGATGGATGGGACGGAAAAGACACCGGAGATGTACTAAAATAATAAGCATTACAGTTGATAGTTGTGAACAATTTTAGCAATTTTACAGTAATTTCAACACCGACCAGTGATGTGGCAGCATGTTTCCCAGTTTCAGTATCATAGCTAACCCACCCCTTCTCCACTTTCCGAGTATCACTGCAAATGTAGATACGTGACTGTGCAGTTAGTCCATTCATTGTTAATTCTCAAATGCAAACATCATCAAAGTATACCAGACAGCGCTCTACATATTTCTAACACCTCGAGCATTGTGCTTCATTAACGATCTATCTCTCTGCTGATGGGAGTCACAGAGCATTCTCGCAGTCTAAGGATAAAATTAGAGACTGAGAGAGCCCCTGCAGCACCGATACTAACTTAATCTGCAACCGACCAGAAGTAGACTCCTACATTCCACGTCTCGTGAATGAAAGGAGCTTGCCGAGTCCTCGCTCATCCAAGTCCACAAGATTTCTCGAGGAGTTTAGCACTCCTTATTGATGTGTAGCAACAGATTTCTAAGTGTTGTCATGTAGTAGCAGACGGTTAAGAGGAACAAGAAACGTGTGATTTTTATGTGTGATGGCGCTCAAGGTGGATGGAGTTCGGAGCATTTTTACGTAAATCATCCACGCTATAAATTAAAGTGTTATTCTAGAGTCTAGGATCAGTACCTGGAAGGTATTGGTAAGAGAGAATATAAACACACGCACTCCTGAGGCTACAACGTTCCACACTTCAAACAGGCTACAATGTTAGATTGCATGAGTTTCCAAACTATCAGTCGTATGTGATGCAGTGCTGTTTATAGTCCAGTGAAAGAAATATGTTTCAAGTTCATCACATACATCCTTCTTCTCGGTTTCTCTACAATAAACTGTGTTATTAAACCGTAAAACAAAAAAAAACTACTTCCTTAAAACATTGACTCTGTGTGATACGAGCACAGCATAGGTTTCCAGAGGTATATAGCGTCCACTGTTCACATCCGATCATGGTACAGAAATTACACTATGCCCGCATCAGTCCATTATAAAATGATCGTTAGTAGTCGGGAATACCTCTTATAGGGAGACAGACAAACGCATAGCAGCAGCGTCCGACATTTGAAATTACAAGTCATTCCGCCACTAACTCTGTAAACAGCACGTCTGTCAGGCAAATGTATACATGGGGATTTCAGTGCCTCACAAACACCTATCGCTAACTTAGAATCATCTTAGTTATGAAGCTGAAGTCTCGATTTTACGCTCAACATGCGACAGGGGGATGGAGTACATTGTATAAATTATAGTTTGAATAGAGAAATGTGTCACGTTTCATCTCACATGAAATGGGAGTCCTCTGATGACGACTGATGCATCCTGACAGAACAGCGGAAAAACTGACCTGCTGCAACTTCTCCCTATGTAGAATGCATCATCATTCTGCCACTAAATCATACCTCGTTACAGCTCCCATCTCAATCGATCACCTCGTCCACTCTATGTTATCCCTTAACGCAGATGCATGTAAGTTTAGAGGTGGATGGAAAATCTGTCTTCCTGAACAGTGTCAAACACAGTCGATGGAAAAAAGTGACTGTTTCCCTGGTTCCCTTCGCTTACATGTCGACAATTTCTCGGATACCTCTTGCTGACGATACTGGATCCCACGTACAAATTGTTCCGCGCCAACCAGAAGATTCGCAGGTTGTTTCTCAATTTCCCCGCATTTGGGCGTATATTCGCTCAATTTCTACGTATTCTCCCGTCATTTTTCGCAATTCTATCGATTTTATGTCAGTTCTACACACGCGATCATGACATAACCTCTCGTTCTGTGTTCTAAAATTGCTTGTAAATGTAGTGCAGCTGCCGACACCTGCCCAAATGCGCTGATCGGGAGGTGTAGTACAGAACTGTTCCCGATTGCATCAACCCCACATATTCCACATTTGGAGAGCGTTTGCTCTGTTTGCTAAGTTTTCTGTATGTCTTTGTATATGCATGTGAGGCGGACGGCTGAAACCGCAGTCCTAACATTTGACAGTAAGTATAGCGATCAATGATATGTGACTGATTTAGTAGGATGATTCAGTCTATGCGTGCTAGGTGTGGCGGTGACCTGTCGGGGGAATGGTTCACCTTTCCCGCTAATGGCAGGAGCTGTCAGAATGGACAGGCCTTTTTCAATGCAAGAATGTAGCCGAGTTATCTGTGTAGTCCTCTAGACGTCCGAATAGCGAACTAATACTTAGTATGTGTTGGACAGCTTTCGTGATAAAGTGGAAATTTCAGAACATTCATTATGGACGTGTGTTTGCGCTGGGCCATTATTCCGTGCCATGTGAATTGTTTGGTTAACTGCTTCTTCACATTTCACGTCTTTATTTAGTTGAGAGAACATCGATTATGGCGTGTGCATCTAGCAAGTGTAAGACGCATTTCCTGGTTCTCTAGACATTAGAAACACCTTATTTGACTTTCTAAATTATAGGGGTGATTTGGAATCTGCCACATCACCGACATCGGCATTTGCGAAGGGGAATATCAGTTTCCTCTATTTTCTTTTTTCGAGTTTCCACGTTAAGGTCTTCACAGCTGAAATAAGTTTCTCTCTACTGATCATTTGTTATCGGTGGCGGTACACTTCACTGGACATCAAAAAATAATGGGATGCGAGTGCAGTCGAACATAAAAATCTATACCGATTTTGATCATAAAACAGAATGAAACTGGGCTTTGTCTATTTTCGTGGAAAGAGTACATTTATAAACACGACAAATGTTTTTTTCTCCCTTTTGTTAATATTTGCTTTATTGTAGGAGTCGATGCTAAATAATCCCCGCAGAACGGCGGGCGAGTTCTCTACGAGACTGTGGCTCTCGTCCGGTCCCTGCTGGAGCGGTTTACGTGACGTTAAACATGTTTTCCATCCAAGAACGAGAGGCCTACTGGAGGCGCCGGGGACCTGCCTGGTCTGTGATAGCTCGTCGCCGCAGGGGCGCCTCTAGCCATTAGGGGCTGCTGCGTCATTACAGTTTAGACAACCAAGATGCATTTGGGAAAGCTGCCCTTTTTGTCTCGTATTGTTTAGTTATCTATACCTGCGTTTGAGTTGGCGAAGGACCATCACATCAAGGCTTGCCGTGGCCAGCACGAGCCGCGAGGCTGTCGGCAGTGTAGCTCCCTCCCTCGGCCCTTCCACCCAGTAGTTTGATTTTCGGCGGTTTGTGATTGTACATGGAGGAGAATGTATGTTCAACTGCAGTCTTTTGGGCCGACGGTTTTCTACGGTACATGTGATGCATTATGACCCGTACAATACGAGTGCGGGTTTTTTCACAACAATTTCGAAGTGTAATTAGAACTGTGACGCAATTCTTTTTCCATTAGTTGTGATAGCTCGTATTGGCTTTGGATAACTGGGCTGTAGGGTGATTTTTAGTGGGCGTCTGTAATGGACTCTGACGTCAAACAGTGATAGACGCTGTAAGCCTGCAGGTAATATACTTTCTTTAAACTCCTCTCTGTCCAACACTAGTGTCTAGTAAGTTGAATGTAATTCCCACCAAAAAGAATAAAGTCAGTACCTTACACCCCAGTCTTTTTCCCCCTAGCTTGTAGGTGTAGGGCAGAGTTTGAGTCTTTCTGTCGCTGGTTTCGAGTGGTATTGCGAAATTTTTCTTCCCAACAGGATAACTCCAGTTGTATGGAATCGTCAATTTTTGCAGAGTATTGCCGTCCTTACGTAGCGCTATGCCTATTGTTGCGTAATTATGTCCGACCTTTATGATTAATTACGTAATTAGGATCGATATTTGTGGTAGTTTCCCAGCCAAAATAAATAAAGTACAGTAACCTAACCTCCCTCTCCCGCATCTGGACAGTTTCCATATGCTAGCGGGTGCACTCAGGCTTTCCATCCGGTACAATCAGGTCTAGAGTCGCTGATACATTGGATTTCCTACGTGGGCTCAGTGTTTGTGCACTGCATTATTTTCGGGTGTTTAAGCGTTGTGAGCACGTTACCCTAGCGTTACACATGCATTATTTCGGTAATGTAAGAGTAGTTTGCACGTCTGTACGCTGTGTACTGGATTATTTGGGAAATTTGCGAGTTTTCTGTGTCTCTGTACATCAGTGTACTGAATTATTTACGAGTAGTTTCTGTGTGTGTAAACTGTACATCGTGACCCCAAGCACGTCAGGGTGAGTGCTTTGTATCAGCGTAATACATGAACTAGGTTAAATCCTCGCTAAATAAATTGTTCCAAAAATAAATGAAGTATACTCCTTCCTCCCTCCAGCGGGCCAGAACAGGCTGATTCCTTTTTCTGCCAGTTTTCCCCTGCACACTGCTAGAGGGAATAAGTAGGCTGGGCAGAGATGCAGCTGAGAAAAACACATGATGCCATCATGATGCTGTGCTCTTATGGACTGAACTGCACAATCTCGTGACCTATCGCAGCACGCTCTAGTGGTGAACTCGCAAACTAGGTTAGTTCTTTGGTCTGGTGGATCAGAGGTAGTTGTGGGAGCTTATACATAGGTTTCAGAAATGACAGACAATTCCAGCAGAGACAGATGTTTTCATGCATTGTGTAAATAATCTTTAATGCAAAGCATTTATTTGCAGGACCATATTCTTCTTCTTCATATGTTCAAGCTTTAATGTTCGCTTCCATTCTTCAGGCAGTGAGCTGTGAATGCACTCCTCGGTTGAATGAGTGCCTGTAATGCAGCTATTAAAACTCCCTCTGTCTGACAACAACATTTCCTCATGCTCCTTCCACACCTACAACTGATGTCTCAGCCTCTTGTGGTGATAACACCAAACTAAGCCAATAATGCTGTAGGTAGATAACACATTTAAACAAATTTTAAATAAATTCAAACAAACTTAAACAAATTATGTTATAACTGAATGACATAATGAGGAGCTTCTAGTTGAGGCAACCTCAGCTGCAGGAGTAAGCTCTTAGAGCAAAATTTCTTCCAAAATTCGAAATTCCCGCCTATTTTGCAAGAGGATGACTCACCATCACGCACAAAGTCGGAAAGGGGGACCTGTAGAAGCTCTTAAGGCAGTTTCCCGCAAAAATTCAAATTCCCTGCAAGGTGGGTGTGGCACATTCCCATCAAAATCCGCCATCTTGCATAACTGTACTTGTGTCATCAGCTGACGTCACGACCGCCATCTTGGATAACGGTACTCCCGTCTTGAGCTGACATTACGATCGCCATCTTGAATGACGTCAAGCGCTTTTACTAACTCTACAGGACGCCATCATGGGTGACATCAGCGCCACCACCTTGGATAGATCTGGCAACAATGGAGTGGGATGGTGCCTGCTTTGTCATACTACTGCGGATATCCAACAATGTGTTATTGTGGTGCATTGAGCGATTCCACAAGCAACGTTTGAAGAAAATATCCACCTGCTTTACAACCGATGTCAGTAGTCTGTTATGGCTAATGGTGATTAATTTGAAAACTAGTAAAATTTTTTTAAACTCTTGTTTAATTCGTTTTCTGAGACTATTCATATGCACTATGTAGATGGTTGATTTGCGGGAAGACACCAAACAGTGCGGTCATCGATCCCATCGGATTAGGGAAGAATAGGGGTCAAAGTCGGCAGTGCCCTTTCGAAGGAACCATCCCGGGACTTGCATGACACGATTTAGGAAAATCACAGAAAACCTAAATCAGGATGGTCGGGCGCGAATGTGAACCGTAGTCCTCCCGAACGCGAGTCCAGTGTGCTAACCATTGCGCCTCCTCGCTCGGTTCGCACCTCTTAGAAAAAGGATTTGCAGACCTACGGAGGCGTGGAGTTGGCTTTTAGTTTTAATTACCTTCTAAAAAAGATAGTTACATAATACATTGTTTTGTTTTGTCTGCCGATACAAACCTCGAAATTCCTGCGCCACAGTGGTTCAGCATGCCAACACAGGAGCCAGAAATACTTACGTAACCGTTAGTAAAGTGTAGTGTCTTGCGGTAATTGCTTTACTGCCGTTCAGCGGTAATAAATCTGCAACAACCTAGCGTGACTTGGTGTCAGTGTACAGTAACAATGCAGCATCACATGACACATTAATGAGGTGGCGCAGACGCTTTAAGTGTTGTTGTTGTGGTCTTCCGCCCTGAGACTGGTTTGATGCAACTCTCCATGTTAATCTATCCTGTGCAAGCTCCTTCCTCTCCCAGTACCTACTGCAACCTACATCCTTCTGAATCTGCTTAGTGTATTCATCTCTTGGTCTCCCTCTACGATTTTTACCCTTCACGCTGCCCTCCAATGCTAAATTTGTGATCCCTTGATGCCTCAGGACATGTCCTAGCAACCGATCCCTTCTTCTAGTCATGTTGTGCCACACACTTCTCTTCTCCCCAATTCTATTCAATACCTCCTCCTTAGTTACGTGATCCACCCACCTAATCTTCAACATTCTTCTGTAGCACCACATTTCGAAAGCTTCTATTCTCTTCTTGTCTAAACTATTTATCGTCCATGTTTCACTTCCATACATGGCTACACTCCATACAAATACTTTCAGAAACGACATCCTGCCACTTAAATCTATACTCGATCTTAACAAATTTCTCTTCTTCAGAAACGCTTTCCTTACCATTGCCAGTCTACATTTTATATTCTCTACTTCGACCATCATCAGTTATTTTGCTCCACAAATAGCAAACCTCCTTTACAACTTTAAGTGTCTCATTTCCTTATCTAATACCCTCAGCATCACACGACTTAATTCGACTACATTCCATTATCCTCGTTTTGCTTTTGTTGATGATCATCTTATATCCTCCTTTCAAGACACTGTCCATTCCGTTCAACTGCTCTTCCAAGCACTTTGTTGTCTCTGACAGAATTACAATGTCATCGGCGAACCTCAAAGTTTTTATTTCTTCTCCATGGATTTTAATCCCTACTCCGAATTTTTCTTTTGTTACCTTTACTGCTTGCTCAATATACAGATTGAATAACATCGGGGAGAGGCTACAACCCTGTCTCACTCCCTTCCAAACCGCTGCTTCCCTTTCATGTCCCTCGACTCTAATAACTGCCATCTGGTTTCTGTACAAATTGTAAATAGCCTTTCGCTCCCTGTACTTTACCCCTGTCACCTTTAGAATTTGAAAGAGAGTATTCCAATCAACATTGTCAAAAGCTCTCTCTAAGTCTACAAATGCTAGAAACGTAGGTTTGCCTTTCCTTAATCTTTCTTCTAAGATAAGGCGTAAGGTCAGTGTTGCCTCACGTGTTCCAACATTTCTGTGGAATCCAAAGTGATCTTCCCCGAGGTCCGCTTCTACCAGTTTTTCCATTCGTCTGTAAATAATTCGTGTTAGTATTTTGCAGCTGTGACTTATTAAACTGATAGTTCGGTAATTTTCACATCTGCCAACACCTGCTTCCTTTGGAATAGGAATTATTATATTCTTCTTGAAGTCTGAGGTTATTTCGCCTGTCTCGTACATCTTGCTCACCAGATGTAGAGTTTTGTCAGGAATGGCTCTCCCAAGGCCGTAAGTGGTTCTAATGGAATGTTGTCTACTCCTGGGGCCTTGTTTCGACTCAGGTCTTTCAGTGCTCTGTCAAACTCTTCACGCAGTATCGTATCTCCCATTTCATCTACATCCTCTTCCATTTCCATAATATTGTCCTCAAGTACATCGCCCTTGTATAGACCCTCTATACACTCCTTCCACCTTTCTGCTTTCCCCTCTTTGCTTAGAACTGGGTTTCCATCTGAGCTCTTGATATTCATACAAGTGGCTCCCTTTTTTCCAAAGGTCTCTTTAATTTTCCTGTAGGCTGTATCTGTCTCACCCCTGGTGAGATAAGCCACTACATCCTGACATTTGTCCTCTAGACATGCCTGCTTAGCCATTTTGCACTTCCTGTCGATCTCATTTTTGAGACGTTTGTATTTCCTTTTGCCTGCTTCATTTACTGCATTTTTATATTTTCTCGTTTCATCAACTAAATTCAATATTTCTTCTGTTACCCAAGGATATCTACTAGCCCTCGTCTTTTTACCTACTTGATCCTCTGCTGCCTTCACTACTACATCCCTGAGAGCTACCCATTCGTCTTCTACTGTATTTCTTTCCCCCATTCCTGTCAACTGTTCCCTTATGCTGTCCCTGAAACTCTGTACAACCCCTGCTTTAGTCAGTTTATCCAGGTCCCATCTTCTTAAATTCCCACCTTTTTTCAATTTCTTCAGTTTTAATCTACGGTTCATAACCAATAGATTGTGGTCAGAGTCCACATCTGCTCCTGGATATGTCTTACAATTTAAAACCTGGTTCCTAAATCTCTGTCTTGCCATTATATAATCTATCTGATACCTTTTAGAATCTCCAGGATTCTTCCATGTATACAACCATCTTTTATGATTCTTGAACCAGGTGTTAGCTATGATTGAGTTACGCTCTGTGCAAAATTCTAACAGACGGCTTCCTCTTTCATATCTTAGCCCCAATCCATATTCACCTACTATGTTTCCTTCTCTCCCTGTTCCTACTGTCGAATTCCAGTCACCCATGACTATTAAATTTTCGTTTCCCGCCGCTACCTGAATAATTTCTTTTATGCTTTAAGTGTAGGCAAACAGATTGACGACGAATGAACTGGCCGATCGTCTCTCTGTGAAGATAAGTCGAGTTCCCGATGTTCGAGACTCGGCGTTGATGTATTGGTAATTGAGAAGCCCAATAAAAACAATCAAACATTTACTTAAGTATCCCAATGAAATAGTACTGAGAACCATGAAAGTCTAGTAAGAACCGCTTTATGGTTGCGTGAGTTTCACATTACAGTCATATTTATTAATGAGTGTAGCGATAATTTTAGATTCTACGCTCCGGTAATGCTTCGCCCTGGAACTGGTAGAAAGTTTTCTAGGAATTTCCCATTTTGCAAGCCTTTTTACTCATTTTAACTTCTGTCTGATTGAGCTTTTACAGGTATGTAGATTTTAGTTTTAAATGAACATAAAGACCTGCGAAATGGGGAATTCCTACAAAACTTTCTACCAGTTCTAAAGCGAAGCGTTACAGAAGCATAGAATGTAAAATTATCGCTACACTCATTAATAAATATGACTGTAAAGCCAGACATCACGCAACCATAAATCAGTTTTTACTAGATTTACCTAAGTTTTGGACATTAACAGGTTTATTTACAATATATATATATATATACTTAAGAATCGAGATATACATAACTTTGGAGTGCTGTAGGTCCTTCTGTGGTGGAGAGATATTGTTACAATGCGAAAGCAGGTCCCGAGTTCGAGTCTCGGTCGGGCACACAGTTTTAATCTGCCAGGAAGTTTCATATCAGCGCACACTCCGCTGCAGAGTGAAAATCTCATTCTGGAATGCGAAAGCACTTTATCAAATATTTTACTAGTATGCGAGGTACAATCCATGAAAGTCACTTTTGATGGTTGGCCTTCCTCTGTGTACAAATTTGTTTCATCCTTTGAGAATGAAATTTCTTTCCTTCATCAGACCACGGTGTTCTAATTCGTTTTCTAGCTTTCCTCTGACCAACTTTCCAATCACATACATTTTGTCTGAAATTTTTCTATCTGTAACGTCTGCCTGAGTTATACCAGCTACTTTAAGATCCGTCTTAATCGCAGCAATCCATTTAATTGGTTCAGTTTTGGCCTTACTGCTGTTTTAGTAGAATACTATTATTTGTCTTGTCAACCTAGTGGGTGCCATTCTTTTAATGTGTCATTAAAATTTAGCTCTTCGTTCTCTCATGTCACCATGTTTGTCTGTGTATTCTTCTATCTTCTTGTTACTTCTCAGTCTATAAGCTTCTCCATTAGTAATTTTGGTGCCTAATATTTTCCTAATAATCTTTCTTTCTTTTGAATTTCTTCAATATCTCTCTTTCCATTTTTATTAAAGTTTCTCTTCCATAAAAACTTTCAGGTTTGATTACTGTGCTGTAATGCCTAAGTTAACTGAATTCAGAAAGTGATTTTTGTTATAAACATTTTGTGTTAATTTGAATGCAGTTGCCATTTTTTTGACAGCGATCTTCGTTTCCAGTTTTTCCAGGCCATTTTCTTGTGATTTTCCTCATATGTGGAAACTAAGAAACCATCTTTATTTTTCCATATTTCGCATTCAAGGACTTTGGTGCTTCTTTGTTGCGCGTCATATATTCCGTTTGTTTTCTAATGATACTTGTAGTCCTACTTTTTCCGCATCATCTTTAAGAATTTCAATTTGTTTTTAGCTGTTGTAATATCCCCAGTTAAAACTACTAGATCATCTGCAAAGACGAGACAGTCTGATATTACCTCAGCCTAACTTGATTGATTGATCTATATTTTAGCTCGACATTTGCTCTCACCATTCTGTAATTACCTTTTCCAAAACACAGTTAAAGAATAATGGGGAGAGTCATTCTCTCTTTCTCTAACACCAGTTTTTATTTCAAATGGTTCAGAAATTTCTCTCATGAATTTAACTTTAGAGCTAGTGTCGATTAACGTTCCCTTAATCAGTGTTAGAGTTTTATTGTCTAGGGCTTGTTCTTTTAAAATTTGTAAAAGAGAGTCATGATCAATTGAGTCGTGGACCTTTTTAAAATCCAGAAATGTACATACAATGTTGTTGCCAGAAATCCTTAGATGCCTAAGGATTAGTTTTTAACTAAGAATTTGTTCTGGACAGTATCTGTTTGATGTAAGGCCTGCTTGGTATTCATCAATTCAGGTCCTAACTGTTCTTGAGCTCGATCAAGTAAACACTGCAAGAGAATTTTGTATGTGACCAGGAGGAGAGAGATTTCTCGATAGTTATTATCATCGGTTCCGTCCCATTTTTTATGTACTGGATGAATTATGGCAGTTTTTCAGTCCTAAGGTATTTTATCAATTTGCCAGATATGTCATATTAGTTGAATGATCTCTTACAGAGTGTTAGGGCCAGCTGTTTTTAGTAGTTCTGCAATTATACCGTCTTCTCCAGATACTTTATTGTTTGTAAGTCTCTTAATTTGTTAAATTTAGATTTCATCATGTTGTTTAGAGTTAGGGATGATATATTTAGTTTTCCGTGGTTGGAATTTATTCGCTGGTTCTGAACGGTTTAATAGTTTCTCAAAATAATTAGCAAGTATTTACAATTTTCCTGGTTCTTAAGAGCTTTAACAAATAAAAATGAAATAATAAAATACTAACATATAATAATAATACTTTGTAATAATAATTATTGTTTGTTTTTTTGGATAAGTAATTGAGAGATTAAAATTTACGCCGTGAATTTATCGAGCTTCGCACGTCCGAAGATGTAAGGAATGTAGCCAGGGCTCATTATATATTTTTTGTAGACAAAGTCTGATATCTGACCTCAGCTTCAATCATGACAATGGAGTGCCTAAAACTACTAAAACAGAGAAAAGCATACGATCAAATAAAACATGTATTCATTTCAACGTGTACATTATGATATGAATGACACTTATGTAAAATTCTAGGTGAATAATTGCACATAATTCACAAATGAGAGCGACTTATTAATGCTGCGCCACTTTTCTGCAAATAAATATCAATATGGCTAGCAGTGGAGCCACACAAAATATTGCGTCCTTCTAGGACAACGAATGACATAAGAGTGTAGATGCCTAATGGCTGCGACAAGAGAGCAGTGTTAATTCCTTTGGTTTTCTTTCTCTTGTCTTAAAAAATCGATACAAATAATCTAAGTTCAGTAAATTAAATATCGTCTGTGCTTGAGTGCAAATGGTTTCTTAAACTTCACCCCAAATTGCGAAGGCAAAGGTGTACCACCTGCAGCTGAGGAATTTGTTGTATTTACTTCATTTGTCATGTCATGAGTCATAAGTTATTATGTATCATGTTTCACAGATTCAACAGACATAAAATATCATAAAATGTCATAAATCTATACAAATACATAAATAATATTTACATACAAGTTAAATGAAAGTGAATAGAAAAAATAAATATATTAATTTGTTTGCAGAATTGAACACGCGAACTTGGGTTCCAGTGTGCTACTACGTAGCTGTTCATTATTGCCTGTACAATTCCTCTCAAACCGTGTTATATTCATTTCACTTTTCGTATTCACTTGTGCTTAGTCACTTTGTAAAAAATTGTTGGGTATTAGTCCATTGTTCTCTTTCCCTTCAAAATGTTATTACACATGTTCATTCAATAAATAAAATTAATTAATGTTTTTGTGCATATTCATAGATATGTGAATGTATTCTCTGTAGAATGTCACTTGTTAGGAATGGTTTATACTGTGCTAAAGTCTTTGCACTTTAAAATAAATATGACGTGTCATATGTTTCGTTTACGTTGAGACGAAAGTTCTTGACGAAATAAGTTGGAGATTGACAATCCCGCAATGAAGCGTGCTTTGGAAGACGTAGTTAAAATGTGGTTACGTCTTGGTAGGAATACATGGTGTCAGTGGTTCCATACTGACCAGTCCGTGTTACATCTACTCAATAACCTCCAATTTCGTCTTCCGAAAGGCGTATGTCGTCTCATCGAAAAGTGTGCCGTGGTTTCGCGACTCACGTCACCTATAGTGTCCCATCATGAGCGCAATGAACAGTTTTTTAAAAATTTGCACACAACTTCTTCATACATTGTTCGTTGCAACACAAAATGTTCGTTCACAACAGAGAGCACAAAACATAACAAATATCACTTCACATTGAGTACAGTGTTCTATTACGTATTGGAAGTAGGTTGTTTATGTTTTCTTATTGGTAACGCCACGAAGCGCTCTGTATGAAAAATCACTGGCTGTGCTGTGTGCAGTCTGTGGCTAGTTTGCATTGTTGTCTGCCATTGTACTGTTGGGCAGCTGGATGTGAACAGCGCGTAGCGTTGTGCAGTTGGAGGTGAGCCGCCAGCAGTGGTGGATGTGGGGAGAGCGATGGCGGAGTTTTGAAATTTGTAAGACTGGATGTGAACTGCTATATATATTATGACTATTAAGGTAAATACATCATTTGTTCGCTATCAAAATCTTTCATTTGCTAACTATGCCTATCAGTAGTTAGTGCCTTCCATAGTTTGAATCTTTTATTTAGCTGGCAGTAGTGGCGCTCGCTGTATTGCAGTAGTTCGAGTAACCAAGATTTTTGTGAGGTAAGCGATTTGTGAAACGCATAGGTTAATGTTAGTCAGGGCCATTTTTTTGTAGGGATTTTTGAAAGTCAGATTGCGTTGCGCTAAAAATATTGTGTGTCAGTTTAAGCACAGTCATGTATAATTGTTCTAAGGGTATGTTTCATAATATTTACATAGATATAAAAAATTTTCTGTGACACATGTACTTCTACATTTACATTACATTGTTTGGTAATACGTATACATATTTTACATTTTTCAATTGCATTGAACTAGATATTTACGAATACATATGGGTCAGACATAGAAAAAATTATCTTATAGGTCCAGTGTTTTTTTTATATATAAACTTTTCCTTTTAAGTATATTTTCCTTTACATCAGTACTACACAATAAGTGTTCTTCCTCATTAAATGTTTCCTGCAACATAAACTATCATAGTAGGTTAGAAAACATCTTGGAGATGATCTGTCCTGAAAAGTCTTGATTACAATAAGACACGACATGTCACGTCCACAATCAATTAGCACATGCACAAAGTATCACTTACTAATAAAATAAAGTATGTAGCCTTGCTCAATCTTATTTGTTATTTCCTGTAGAGTGTTTTTTGTGCTTGTGTTCATGTGGATTATGGTGTGAGTGTGAATAGCAAATCAAATGTCTATCATGCCAATTAATATATCAGGTTCAGGGCAGAAATTGTCTCCGGTCATTTAGTCTGTCAGCTTGTCTGCAGAGTATTAATAAATATAATCAGTAGCTGTGCTTTGCATGAAAATTGTTAGTTCTTCCTGTGTCTTATCTCCTTGCTGCTGCTGTTATTGCTGGTGCTGTAAAATGTAGATACTTAAGATCATAGCTTATATATTCTTCATCTTCCAGCTTGAAGCAACAGATGTGGCTTACCTTGTTGTTGTATCAGCATACTCTGCTAAGGGCTAAAAGTTTTCAAATCTTTGTGAGGGTGCAAACCTAAAATTCTCTTATTCTTGGGGTTTTGTAAAAGATATGCTCCAGGGTGTGGTATATCAATGACTGTGTAAGGACCTTCATATTATGGCCGCCACTTAACATTACGTTTTAGAGGTGATGATAATTTGTAGTGGGTCTTAAGTAAAACTTGCTTGCCTATTGTAAAGTTTTGCCTTCTTTTAAGATTAGCGCCATAGTTCTTATTTTTCATGTCAGCTTGTTCAGTAATTGCAATGGGTACTTCCCTTACCTTTTCCTTGTGTGAAGGTTTGGTGTCAGAAAATTTTGGTAGTGGGTTGCTCCATTCATTGGTTTCCTTTGTGTCAAACATGATTTCTCTGGGAGTATAGGGTGTGTTGTATATATTTCAATTGTTGTGAATTTCCTCAAAAAGTGCTAGGTAATGTATCCAGTTTATGTGCTGTGTTGAGGTGTAAGTTCTCATGAATCTGTTTAATTTTCTAAAAATTCTCTGGTTGTGTCCTCACAGGTAAGATAATTTGGTTGACAGCTCTTGCATCTAATACTAACCTGATACTTCCATTGTGTCCTTTCACTACATGCAAAGGGCTACAATGTGCAGATGTTGATGGTTCTATAATATTCCATGTAATCATTTTCTTTAGTTCTTCCCAAACTGCAGGTCGCAGTGCTAGAGGTACATTGTATGACTTACGGTAATAGATTTGGTGAGGCTTGACTTCTATGGTATACATATATGTGTTGATCCTTCCCGGCTTACTAGTGAAAACATTCTTATTCTTAAGTAAAATGTGTTTAAGCTGGGATCTCTCCTCTTCATTAATAGCATCACATTCTGATAACTTAGAATTAATTTGTGTAAGTACATCATTCTCTACCTCACTGTGTGATACAAGTTGTTGTGGGGAATCTACGTCAGTCTCATGTATAATCTGTATCTTGTAGCCAGAACAGTGCTTGTTATGGTCTACTGGTCTAGTGTCCAACTTCAAAATTATGTATCTGCCTCTATACTTAAAATAACAAATGCCTTTGGAGAAGTCTATAGAGCAGTACTTCTCGCAAAGAAAATCAATGCCCAATATACAATTGGCAGCAAGGTTTTGGACAACTAGGAAAGGCCATTGTACGATTCCATTTCCCATATTAACAGTCACAAATACCTGCTTACTAACTCTACTTGACTTATTACCTAATGCAGTTAATATTAAACAGTTCTGAACTGGGAACTCTGGTATCTTAGAAGTTTCCTTCATCATAGTATAAAAATTGTGAGAAATCACACTGACAGCAGCTCCTGTATCAATAATTATGTTAGTAGGTATACCTCCTACAATGCCTGAGGTGGAAGACAGTACTAATCTTTTCTTTACATTGTGACATTGTGTGTTGTCATTTATCAGATCATCAGATCATCAGATCATCCACTCTCATTGTATCTTAAGAAAAGTGTAGGCAACTCTTGTTGTGTAAGTGTTAATTTTTCTTGTTTCACAGTTTCACTAGTAAGTGTGTATTCAAACATAGTTTCTAAATTGAAGTTGGTC